>NC_056731.1:199869946-200169946 GCF_019279795.1 Protopterus annectens
ACATATGAAAATAATTTTTAGTAAGTCATACTCTTGTAGAAATATTTTTCAGGGAGCCTAACTTTTGATTGACAGCATAAATCACTGATCTGGAAGAACCACAAAATCATTGCTGTACCAAGGACTGAAAAACAAATGTTTTTCCTGGGAGGTTACCACCCTTGATAATTATATATGCAAACTCTGAGATTGCACTACAGTAGGGTAAGACATATTCCCTGATTGCCACTGTACCACATTCTTGATCTTAAACAGCTGGGACTTTTCAAACAGCTGATTTTTGATCAGCTGCACTGGTTTCCCCCAATCCCCATTGATAAAAATGTCATCAACAAAAGACTATGCTCTGATTTTTGCATACCATGCAGATAATCTGTGCAGGGATTAGAAATATATAAATGTCAAAAAAATATAAATATTATAAAAGTATATAAAATATATAAAAAGACTCTTATGGAAACAAAGAAGTGTTCGTCTGATGGATAGGTTTCCAAACTATAGACATAAGTATAAGAAAGTAATTTAGGAATCCTAAATAAAAGAACTTTCAGATTACATATATTCTTACACAAATGTTGATTATTCATTTTGGATACTGATGGCAATTGAATTTCTGACTAGATGAATAAGAACAGTTTTAGTAAAGAGCTCTTAAAAATGATAATAATATACATTTATGTTGATTTTGTGTAGTACATAGCTTGCTCATTTAAAAGCTTTGTTCTTTTATTGTTCATTATGTAGAAAATATATGAAAAGGTATATAAATCTAAATTATAATTGGTCCAGATCATATGAGCCACTGAATTATTGTGTTTGGATTTCATCTTCTATTTTGCTTATTTACTCACTTATTTAATTCTTTATTTTTGTGCTTCAGCAGTACATTTAAGAAATGAATGATAACTCCCACTTAAAAAGGAAGGAGTCATTCAAAGCAATTAATAATTCTAGGCAACAGTGTTTAAAGTATAGTGTCAACATTTTCTTAGAAAATATAAATAACCTACCCTTGGTAATGGGAGAAATCTCTTTACTATATACCATGTTCAATTTTATAGTGTTTAAGACAGATAATGTGTTATTTTTGCAATTAATGTCATTCATAACCACCATCCCTTGAAAAATTTCTTGAAAGTGAAAATGCCTGACATGACGTCATGAAAGATTGTACCTGCAATACCTCATTACCTACATTACTGTATAAGCTAACATTTTTCCATTATAGATGCAGTAATAATGGAGTGTTCTATCCTAGTAAGACAATTTGTCAGGTATTCCTCACAGATGAAATATACATTCCTGGAAGACTGACATATCTGATGCTTATTAGTGAAACCATAATGTAAATATACAGCTGTTCCTCTTTAGAGGTATAGTGCATTGACTACCCAGAATGGTTTGCATGTCTATGCCAATGATTGCCAGTACCTAATTTAACATCATTTTATGGGCATGGTTATAAGAGAAATGCAACATGAGTAAAACTGTAACATCAGAACAAGTCTTAATGTTGTTATGTTTTCAAACAACTTGCTGCTTTAACATCAGGTGTATATCAAGATATACAATTAACCATAAAACACAGCTGTATGAGAAGTATAACCATACACTTTAAATGATTGGTGCATGATCATCTGGTTGTGTCTTTAGAGCAGAATGGCAAACCTTGCTCCCAGCAATTATTAGTCCAACTGCCAGCACTGTCTTCCTGCAAGACAGGGTTACTATGGCTACTCTTGTTACTATCTTTTTATGGTCTGTCATTTGAGCAGTTGACAGTACTGATTCTTTCTTTTTCTTTCTCCCTCCCCCTCTCTCTCTCTCTCTCTTACAAGTGACAGCCAACTCATAGAGTGACCATTCAGAAGCTACTGCTACCACTACAGTTTGCAAGGCAAAGGGGGGAAATAAAAGTAGGTTGCCAGGTCTTTCTTACATATCACACATGCACAAGGACTCACAACTATGTGCAATTTACAGTTCCCAAATGTATCTTTGGAATTTGGGAAGAAACTGTAGCACCTAGAAACAACCTGCATGAACACAGAGAAGACATGCGGCCTCCACACAGAAGGCACCCCATTTCAGAACTGAACCATAGAACCTGTTAGTATCAGGTGGGAACTGACAGGCTAAGAAATTATTGGGGTAACTGGGGAGGTAACAGCCCTAAATTGGTTATCTTTATATATATATATATATATATATATATGTATAGATATATTTATGGATTCGTATCACTTCAATGAAAGACCATTTCACTGACACCCATTTCACTGAGACCAAATGACCTAAGATTCATTTCACCTAAAACTCATTTTACTGACAAGTAGTACTCTAAGGCAAGTCAAAGGTATATGTCCTTTTCCCTACTGTAGTATGATCCTGGTGTTAGCATATATAGTTGGGGGGGGTGGGACACAGCCCCTCACACTGGTTGTGTTTTACCAAATAATGTAAAACAAAACCAGACAATAGAAAACCAAATTAAGTGGGGGTCTACACCCTGTACACCAACCAATTTGGAGGGCTGTGGCCCCCACCCCCACTAAATATATATATACTAACACCAAGATCAGTGAAATGAGTTTTAAGTAAAATGAACTTTCATTGAAATGAAGTTTAGGTGATTTGCTCTCAGTGAAATGGGTGTCAATGAAATGATGTTTTTCAGTGAAGTGATATGAATCCATATATATGTATATATATATATATATATATATATATATATATATATATATATATATATATATATACACACACACATACATACATTGGAATAGGCAGAAAAGCAAAAATAATTTTATAGTAAATAATTAAAAAATACATCTATCAAATAGATAATTTTGTTATCATTGACAAATAAAATTGTATTTCTACACAACCCTTTCAATGTCTTTTTACCATAATGAACAGTTTGATAAGAAGATCTTTACTGCTCTCCTGTCTTGTTAAGATTTATGTCTGGTAAATAGTGTAGAGGACTATGGTAATAAGCTGCTAAAGGGCCATTACCTGTGGTGTGGTATTATAACTATCACTGTGCAGTCCTGCAATATTCTATGCTACTTATTTCCTGTTTTTAACAGTGACTCTTCTCCAGGCATCATGGAAAGGGTTGAATGCATTTAGCAAATGGAAACGAAGATACGGGACTATAAAATCAGTACAAAATAATACGTGGTTGGAATGGAAATATAGGCAGAAGTAGGTGGAGGAGTCACACACTGTGTTTTTTTTTTTTTTATTACCCTTGATGGTAGAACCGCCAGATGAACCTTACCAGTGAAACTTTATCCAAAGATTGTCTGGTATAGTGCTTTATGACATTTTGTTTGGTAATTAGCATACAGAAAATTGTTGGGTAAGGGTGTGGTATTTTGGAAGGGCAAGCAAAAATGGTACTTCCACTCTCTGGTTGTAATCATGAAGAATACTGATCAAATTTTTCCTAGCTTGCAAAAGAATTTCCCACTTCAGGGGAATGTGGGAAAAGATCTTAGGCTTTGCTAATATTGATGAGTTTTGCTATCTTATGTAATTTATTAAGGAAAGGTTTTAAGTCTTTTATAAAAGTAGGACAAACTGATTTCAACCATTTTATGGAAAATGTCAATATGGATATGTGGGATTATAACAAAATATTGCATTCCAATTTGGTTTAAAATGAACTATTGTATTACAGACATGTTATGTTGCTTTCATCTTCCAAAATTTATCTTTGCTTCAGTTAGATTTTTCAATGCAACTGTGTTACAATGCTGTTAAAGCATTTCAGTTTCTGTTGCCTTATTAATACATATTCCTGCTTTTCTTAGTAGTATTATGGAATACTTTACATCCATCTGAGCTCCTTTGAAATTAGGCAGATGGCTCCTTGGTTTAATGTTAGATCTAAAGGGTGATACTACTGAAGCATAGTCACCCTGTCTTGCTGGAATACAGTCTTTATGTTTGAATATCTATACAAGCACTTTTTGTGTGAAAAGAGCCCTCATCATTTTTATCTTCCCAACATTAAAGGTGAGTGTTCGACCTACTGAGCATTGTTCCTACAAGATAATAATTTGCTTTTACCAAGCATTAAGTAAAGTTGGAAGTGAAATATCTTCCTCCTGTCTGTTACCTGCTGACCTGCTGTAATATTCTGCTGCAATGTGTTAGAGGCCCACCATCTCTCACTTTCCTTCAAGCTCATTTTATTAAAGAACACATTCATGCCCATAACCCCCTATCTAACCTTGATAGCAATCACTCATCAGCACTTGGTCTAAAACCAAGGCATAAGTCAGCTTGGGATTCTGTATTTTTAATTTGCACAGATACAGAAACTGGGAAAACTGTAAAGCATACAGTAGTTTCAAATGTGTAGTATGTTACTTTTTTCTTGTTTGATTTCGACTTGAGACATAAAAGTGCTTCTTTATTTTACATACTAACCATAATGGCTACTGTGGGCCATAATCTTACCCTTTTTAATTGACTATATGCTGGTTAATTTAAAATTTAAAACCTGGAAAACAGTGGCTGTGTTTACATCTCTTATGTGTAAAGCCATCCAGTCACAGTCATAATATGAATCAGAATATTCTCTAACAATTGCATCAGATCTATATTGAAGCCCTAACCAGTTTCACAGATATCATTAAAACTGGTTTTGATGTTCATCTCCCAGTTAATTATTCTTTTAAAAGGTATACTCTAATTAGGTTCATTCAGGAATTGGAATATTTCATGTAGAATAAAGCCTTCAAATTATACAATACAGCATTTCTGCAAAGATTGCATGTTCTCTGACATTTATAAGTCAACTACTGCTGCTCAAACACTATCTAAAGAATAACACCTTTAAACAGACCATTGCTGCCAAGAACAGTAATGTTGTAGCACTAGAAGCCTCTACCATTACACGGTATTCCTTAGAATGGTTGGTATTAGCTTTCTCATATGATATTATACCCATTTGAATCTACTACAGGATAACTTTTTGAAGCTAAGGAAGCTTCAACTACTTTATAAACCAGCATGGTTAAGTGCATACAGACTTTCACTGTAATGCAATAAAAAATAAGAATTTAGTCTACTTTTAAACTGCAAACATTTGTCATAATAAACCTTTTTGTATCCTTTACTTAGGGATTAGCCATTTTTGAGGAATGCCCATGTGATATACATATTCTAAAAGAGTCCTGAACAATCAAGTATATAAATGCAAATGAGAACATATATCTATTTATGTGTTTCATTCTGCTCTATGGATTTTAAATACTATGGACAAAGTGACTTTTGGAAGAGTATATTATATTAATGACTAACTCTTCAAATTTTCACACTTCATTGTTTTAGTTCTAGGATATGCAGGAGGTATATTTTTGTAGAATAATACCCTATGAAGAACATTATCCCATCAAAAGAGAACAGCAGTCATAAAAAGTCAAGTTTGAAATTTGATTGAGAAATCATTTCAAATTATTCTCAAACTTTGATGATAATATAATCACCAGTTTTCCATCAGTGGAATTATACTAATTATACTAATGTTCATTAAGTGAAAAAGTATAAAAATTTATTGAATGCTACTCAGTGCATTACAAAACACTGGAAAACATTGCAGAGTTTACCCCTTTCATGGTAACAGATGCTCTTATCTTTAAGTAAAAAATATATACTACTGACATTTTATGCACCTTATATATATGTATTACAAAAGATAAATAAATGGAACTACAATACTAGACTCTTTGCAGTATCTAAAAGATAGTCAATGATAGATCCATGCATGAAACCACTGAAAGTATATAAAAGTCAGGTGATTTAGCTACACAGCAACTTTTATTGATGTAACCATGTTGAACAATTAGATGATGAATAGACATATGGTCTCTGAACATTTTTAAGTAAGTATTTTGTTTTCATTGTTTTTCATGTCAAAGAAGGAAGGATGATATGTTGTAAATTATTTTATGTAACACGAAAAACAAAGTTTTGCTTCTACTCAAATTAGATCTCTCCAATGGAGATGTAGAAGTTTGCACCTTTACTTCCAGTGGGCAGAGCCTAAGCTTTTTGTTAAAATCAAATTATGTCCTCACATTTCAAACAAATGTTCATATCTCTGGAGCCACAAAGGTTACTAAAGAAATGTAAAAGTCAAAATCTTCAACACAAACTATTTTTATAGTGGTAGTATTCTTTAGAGTTTAGGTCTTAAACTGGATTTTATAAGTCAAAGTAAACACAGTAACTATTAAATTTATAATATTTTGTAAACAGAATATCTCATCAACCACTTAAGTTACACGTATACTGTCAGCATGTATTTTGTTCATCTAGCCGAGATCTTTCATATAAGGCTAAGCAGTTCTGCCTGTGCTACCTGGCAGTCAAGATATTTAGAGAAATATGACATTTATGACAATATAAATAAAGATTATATGAACAACAATTAATATAGCTTAGCCTGCACTAAGCAGAGGTCAAATATCAATAAAGTTATGTTTGTCTTTGTGTAAGCTTTAAGATAAAACCTTTTAATACGTAGTATGTAGCATGTTTTTGAAATTATTAATGTAAATATGAACAAGTGATACTTGACATCTAGTGGCATCATTAGGATGGAACTGCAGAAACACCTGGAGGTATCACCAACTTTAGCAGTTAGAAAATACATGACTTGATCTCTTTACTGAGCATATAGTGACACTATAGTCTATTAGACATCGTCTGATAACTGCAGTTATTCTTTTGGGAAATGTACAAGTAGTTCCATTTTGACATGCCATGAGTAAGGTAAAGCATGGAATGACTTCTAAGTGAATACGGTGTACAATGCATTCATTTACTTACTTATTTCATTATTATGAGTAGCTGAATTTTATAGAAGTACAGCTGATCTGATATGCATTACTATTTTGATCTCAAGAATCAAGACAAATGGTTGGAAGTAGTCATACTAGACGTCATTTAGATTATATTTAATTGTGTATATCAATATATGACATTACATATCTTACTAAATGTGTACCTTACTATTTGAACTACTTCTCTATGGGACCATCACAGTCATAAGACTATGTACGTCTTCCATTATTAATGTCAAAGTCTAGACACATATCAATAGTATTTCCTTAGTCATTGCTGCATATGAGTTCTTTTTACTTAGTCACAGCAGTGATGTGATATAGTGCATACATTTAAGTCAATGATCTTCTTCTCATCCCTTTCTTGTCTTCTTTAAAATGTCACTCTGCTGCCCTTGTCACACCTCTACATTTCATTGGGTCCCTGTCAGTTCATCAAAAAATCAATTAATTGAACGTCATTTTCAGTGCAATTACATCAAACATGTTGTTCATCAAACTGTTCATACTGAGATCATGGTACAGTGAGGCTTGGGAAATTTGCTGTTTCCCCACTGTAGTGCAATCTCAGAGTTGGTATATATAATTAGTAGGGGGGGTGTGAGGGGCACAGCCCACCTCATGAGGGATATGTGATGAAAGGCATTTTTGATGAAATGCCTTTTGTTGAAGTAACGGTTTGATGAAGTGATATTCATCCATTTCATCATATGCTCTATTCATGAATTGTTTTCATTTGCAGTTGTACAGGCTTTTCTCCATGTCCTATTCAGGGCTGCACTAAATGAATCTTTATGAAAGTAAACAAAAACTATATTCAAGAAATACACATACCACAATGCTTACCTATTGAGACAGATCTTTGCAGAAGCTTCTGCTCAGCTCTTTGTCTAATATCCATTTGTTGTCAGTCTTACCAGTAATAATGATAGCTATCTAAAGACTTATAAATGACCAAATTTTTCATATTTTTTATTAAGTCTGATCAAGGACATGAACGGTGTCCAAAGTACTGCAACAATAGCACTTGGAATTTAAACCTGATTTTGATTCAAGATTACTTTGACAATATGTTTAATGCCCTTGCGAAACATATTAAGGAGACCAATGTGCAACATATTTTGACATTTAGGGTACTAGGTAAATGCTGTGTTAATTTAAGGGGAGGTGACATCAAAATCCAAACTAAGAATTTAGAAACCAAATGGATTCTGAAACTAAGAGCAAATATTGGTCATGGTTTAAATTAATGTGTACCATTGAGACCTATTTTAAAGAATAGACCACTTTGTAGGTAATATTGTGTTCTAATTCTGTCATATCTTTTATTTGTGTATATTTGTTATAGATATATACATTTTATCTTTTAATACACCATTTGGTATTTTATATTGACATTTTTTATGTAGGTTGTGTTTTTATGTTACAGTTTATGTAACTGTTACTTTATTTCTTTAAGAGAATTACTATCAAATCCTGTGATTCAATGATTGTTAGTATAAAGACAGGTGTGTCTGTACTTTGTTCTATACACCTGAAGAAGCCTGATGGTGAAAGCGCTTATGTTTCTGCAATAAAATTATTTGGAGAGCCTGGAGCTATACCTTAGTTTTGTTTTTTTCGTTTGGATACAGACTGTGTTTGTTACTGAGGTACCTGGTTGCTGTTGGAATTGTCTTTTACTTTTATTACTTTGACAATCTGTTGCTCTGTCTGTCTCTCTTATTATGGCCTAACTGCAATACTATTTTATTTACTTATTTATGTATGTATGTATGTATGTATGTATGCATGTAAATACTAAAAGGAAAGATCACACAGTATTTTTTATTTATACCTTATTTATGTATGTATGTATGCATGTATGTATGTATGTATGTATGTGTGTGTGCATGTAAATACTAAAAGGAAAGGTCACACAGTATTTTTCATTTATACCCATCTATTTACTAAGTATGATAACAGATTTATTTCTCTCTCCTTTCAATATCCATAAACTTATAAACACGATAAGATTTCAGGAAAGCCCTAAGACATATGGAGTATTCCAAAGTATTAAGGATAGTTTTATTCATTTGATTTCATCCAGACCTGCCTTCTCATTTCTTCCAGCTTGCACATGCATCTGTGAACTCCATAACTAATCTGTCCCACTGTCCTGACCTCCGTCTCTTGAAAATAATATTTCCATTAATCAGTCTTCAATCACCCCTCATTTAGTTGCTATTACCATTCCCTGTCCATTATTTACATTTATTTTTCATCCAGCAATTTCTTTTCTCAGCACTAGAGTTCTGTCACTGCCCTTTCACATGGCACTGCATGATCCAAAAAATGACTGATCATAAACTACTGGTTATTTTCTTGTACTGTCTACTGCACAACCAGTGTCCACCATTTTAATCTACTGTTATCACAAGCTCACCAGTTAGTTGCTCCAAGTTCTGCTGGTGGATGTCTCCTTTAGCTTTGATGACCTCACCAGTGTTGGTGCCATCATTAAATCAGTTAGCACAGTATTCATACACAATGAAGAAATAAATACTTATATTCATGTGTTCCTTGTTAAGGAATAGAACCTTGAAATACACAATACAATTTACAAACCTATTGAATAGATTCTAATAAATTATATAAGTCATTTGCTGCATAAAAATGCAAAGTCACAGATAACTGTCTAATATGTAACACCTTAAAGGGTCATTATTATGCAAGACAAGAGGTAATTAAATCCTAGTGTCTGAAGATGAGGAGGTTCTACAATGCACAAGAGAAGGCATTGGCATTAAGGGATATCCAGAAACTAGGAACCTAGGATTCCCAAAAAATGTTAAGATGCACTTTCCTGATAGCTGAATGAGGAGAGAGGATTCATACAATATAATGATAGTTGGACAGTTACAAAGCAAACAGTATGAGAGAACTAGAAGTCAAGAAATCATCCTCAAGACTTCCCATGTGCCATATCAAAAGTCAGTGATCTAGTCCTGGGTCTTCTTTCATCATAAATATTGACGTCACAGATCAGTTATGGGGCAAAGTATAAAGTGTCTGAATAAGTCATAACAGAATGCTATGGATATCAATGCCCAGATGCCTAAGCTGTAACAAGTAAATATGTATTAATGCTGCAGCTACAATGATGGTGGTAACCAGGACATTAACAGCTGTGTCATTGCATTACAAGAGCTGGCTCACTGCTAAAAGGGAAAAGAGCAGGCCTACTGCTCTGTACATTATTATATGAGTAAGGTATGCAAACTGCAAGTAGGTGAAATAGTTGGTATCAAAACGAAAGCAATAGTACAGGAGCTAAATTCCTAAACTAAGAGTTCATCTTATCACCATTTCTGGAGTTGATAAGCCTTTCCAGATTTAGGTCAGCAGTACAGGATAGACTACATGTCAGTACATACAATGTTAATGATTTTAAAGACTTCAGAGCACATTTGAAAATGTGAGGACATCTCCTTGTAACCTGAGTTCACTTATTTTAGTGATTCACTTCTATCTGTCATACGACATCATTGCTCATGTAGTTAAATACATGTTGACATCTTCACCTACCTATAAGTAACAACCTTAATGTACCTTGGTATAGTCACTGCAATAGACAATGAACAAATAGGGGGAGTGTTTGTGCTTTTCTGGATACTTTCTTCACTTACCCGTTTTACAGTGTCTTTTAGCTTTTTGACTACTTGAATTGTCATATGATGCTTTCATTGTCATTATCTGATCTTATGTTTCTCGCCTTGTTCATATTAAATTATTGTGTTACCTCACCATAACTTATTCAGTTAAGAGTTGCATTTTATAAATATACCTGTTTTGCTACTTGCAGCGTAGGCCATTGTTGAACTTGTGCAGTTTGGATTAACCCATTTAACAGGCATTAAATAAGTAGATTACAATATGAAAACACAATACATAAAACATGCTTACATGCCTTGCCAAGATAAGATAATAATAAATGACTCATTCCTTTCTACAAAAAAAAAAAAAAACAATTCAAGCCATGCCTCATAATGCCTAGTTGATCCCTAGGTTGGATGATTTTGGTTACCTGGTCAAGAGATCTAAACTTTGTCAGCAACTCAAACAAAACATGCTGGAGAGACAGATATGTGTCTCAGAGATTGCCCCTTCTTTGGAACAGGCTTCCTAATCACATTAAGCAGACTCCTTTCCTGGCCCTGTCCAAGTGCAGTTTGGATCAATGGATGGGGAATTGTAAATTTATACCTGAGGTAGTGCCTATGTCCCTTATGGACAGGAGCATTCTGTAAGATTTTCAATGCACATTCACAAATCCATGCCATTCTCTTTCCCCTAGGGGGCATATATTGGTTAAAATCAGGTTATATTGGCTAGGTTTATAAGGGCCCTTAAGCCATTAAACTAGTAATCTGCTATGAACCATATGTCACCATAAATTACTTGCAGTTTTTCTTTACATTTTTGTGTGTCCATACACTTGATTAATCAAGAAGAATAAACAAGTTCCTTAGACATGTATGCCACTTTAAAAAAAGTCCATTATGTTGAAAACTCGATACATTTAATCAGAAACATTACAATAAATACCTAGATGGATAGTCTCTAAAAGAGTACAACAGGGCAACATTTTTAAAGTTCCTAAAAGATTATTTCTATTTTTTTCTAATGAACTGTTCAATGGCTCAACATGTAGACGCTTGTTACTGTATACACACCTTCTCCTTCAATGTATATTAAGAAAAAAAATCTGTATAGAAATCCAAGTGAAGAAAACAAAGTATGTTCTGCAACATTTTTTCATTTTATTCTCTGAGGAAGTATTACTGTTAATGAATTCTTGTCATATTACTTTTGTTTTTATTCAGTTCACATAATAGAAACGTGCACTGAACTTTATATGCTTGTAATCTGAAGCAGGTAAAGTTACTAGAGAAGAAAGTAAAATAACTTTCTGTTTTCAGTGCCATGTCAAGTCCAGCATTCAAAGGTATTTAAAGAACCATTCTTACCAATAATAAAAAAGAGCTGTTTACTTGCTGCCCAGACTATTAATGTAGAAACAGATTGAAGCTATGCTGAAACTAGAACTGATAACTGTACTAATGTCACTTCAGTATTATCTTGGCATCACCAGGTTCCAAATGAGAAAATTAAAAGAAGTTTCTTCAATATTATAATGCAATTGCGAGATTGAGAAATGAATACGTTGAAAGTAAAAATGAAAACTTAGTACTACATTGTTGAATTCGACTCCATAATAGAATTTATTGAAATGCAACACGGTTATTAGGTAGAGCTAATGTGAACGTGAATGCAGCCACTGGATCTGTATAAATCAGATCCTTGGTTGTTAACTTTTTGGCTATCTGTTTGTATGCTTACTTGTTTATTTATTCTTTGTTAACTGGGGTAGAGAATTGTTCCAATCGGACTATTTTCAGATTCAGCCCATTAAAGTGTAACAAAAAAGTACATTGAAGATGAGCCATTGTAAAAACAGTAACATGCAGTGATTAGTATTTACAGAACACACCAATATATTCTGAGAAGGAAAAAAAATGAAAAAAAAAAATAAAAAAAATATGAAGTGGTGGGCTGATACAGGAAGAGGGAAGAAAAAGGTGGGGAAGAGGAAGTAGTGTGAGGCATGCAAAGGTGGTGATGGTCCAGAGAGTGGGTAAAGTGTAGAGGGCTTACAGTAGTTGTTAGGTGAGAGAAAGAAGAAAAAAAGAGAAGTTACTTGCTTGTAAATGAAGGGGTATAGGATGTAATATTTTATAAATGTTTTCTTTTATGGCAGAAGACTTGAATATGTAGTTACTCAAATTTATTTTAAACATAAAGCTTGAGAATATGATAAGAATAAGAAAGAATTTAATGAATGCTAGAATATTTTCATCTACATCATTAAAACAGTTTATCAGTAATCCCCTTTTAGTTTAGTATTTTGACATCATGTATGGTTGAATACCTTTCCCAAATTGTGGAAAATTATCCTAATAAATATTTGTTGGATTACATTTCATTTTATATATCTATATATCTAATATATCTATATATAATCAATTCATTGTAACACATGTATAACATCTATCCTGATACATGTCGTTTTTGTGGGATGAAGAACTCATCAACAGACACAGTTTAAAAGTAATGAATTAGGGAATCAGAGAATGATACTTGTGGCCAGGCTTAAGAAATAAACTTAAGCTACAGATCCATCTGATCAGAATTGGGAACAGGGCAAACAGGCATCCTGTAATGTCTTTAATTTTATCTCAGGTAGGGTTTATGTAGGCTATGCCATACTGCAATATTCTTAGGGGTTGAGCTGATAACATAAGAACCATTGAATGCATTGGGATCACGCATTGTGGCATGTTCATTCTTCTGTGGCTCATTTACATATAGAAAGTGACAGATTTAAGGCTAAAAAGAGGCCCTCTGTATCAATGTGATAGATGCCATTGGAGCTTCTTCACAGGCAGGACTGGGTCTGCATAGTCTGTGGTAATGTGCAATGAGGGATTTTCAGATGGTTGTATCTACTGATTGATAGTATGTGAAATGGGCAATTGACATGTGGGCTTTCCAGTTTTTGAAGACCAGAGATAATAAATGCGTGGCAGATTGCATATGGCCATAGAAGCTGAAGTTTATAATATTCAAGTTTATATGTCAGCCAGTGTGTCTTTCTTTCAAACATCACATAGAGATAACATGTGTGTGTAGGTACAAGAACACAGAGTGCATGCTGGTTCATCAGAAAGTGAAGGCCTCTGAGTAAGCTTTAGAACTGAATCATGCTCTAGTAACGACCACACTAGAGTTGTGTGGGCACCCTCCAAGAAAGAAAAGCATCAAAATGAGGTTAAAACGAGTGTAGAAAATATTAAAGAGTAGGGCTTAGAAGCTGCCTGAATTATACTGTCAAGTAGGTTACATAAACGTGACCTCTTCTCATTGAGATACAGGAAGGTCTGTGCAGAGTGTTGTAAAAGAAAAAGGGGTTACCAGTGACTTTCTGCTCAGTTACTTATGTTTAAGGGAAAAATATGCTTCATCAAGTTCAGATTAACCAGGTCCCTTTGCAAAAAAGTAGAATGAACTTTTGGTTTTCCGAGAGGTATTTTGCATTGTGGAATATATTACCTGAGCATGTAAAAACAGGTGAGGGCAGGCCAACTTATTAAATGTAATCTTGATAAAGATTTTGGCACTTTATAATGAAAAATTTAATAGGCAGGTGTTTAGGTGTAAAACTTTCTTGTGTTTTTGATTTTATTTGATTGAATTTGAGTTGATTTACAGCATGAACCAAAGCTCTTCAGAGAGCTAAATATCAACTTTTTGTGAGCCAGTTACTTTCAGGCTGTATTTGACTGATATGTTGGTAAAGGACTGCTGACAGCTAAGCAGGTGAAATCTGATTTAAAAGTTAATCAGCAAATGGAATAGAAGATAAAAGTGATGTGCAATATCCTAGTCACAGTTCAGATAATGTATCTTCAATTACAAATAATGGCAGCCTACTTACACAAACACAACATATCCTTTTACCATTTTATAGCATTTGACAAATAAGTGTATGCTTTCAAGTATTTACATATTAAGAAGGATACTATAGAAACTTTTCTATTTCTTTTACTCTGAACAGTCTGTTGGATCATTTGATCAGTAAGTTTAACTGATGCATATCTTTTCAGGAACTTTGACGATGCAGACTCATGTCTTAAAATGAGTAAAACTCTAAGACAGGATGTTTTCACCACTTTTATTACAGTAAGTTTAATTATTAGTTATATGTAATTGTATTGAAGTTACATAGTTGTATAAAAATAAATAATATTAAAGCTAAATAATTAAATCAAGCAAACAAATTTTTATTTTCAAACTTAGTTTGATCACTTTCTTTTCAAAAATTACCATCCTATGTCACTAGTAAGAATAGATACTAAAATATACTCCACTGTCTTATTTAAAAGATTTTGACAAATAACTGAAAAGGGAACATTATAGGTACTTGAGTGCAAAGTGCTCAAAGTTGCTGACTCAAAACCATGGACTTGTTACTTTTGTGGGCTTTGTCCACTGCCCAGAGTCCAGTGGTGGGGGATGTGGGTGCAAGGGCTGGGGGAGGACCGACTGCTGCTCAAGCACAAATTTAAACATGAGTTCTGTCAAGCAGTTGTGGGGAGTGAGCAGGTAGAGGATTTTAGGCTTAGGGATTTGGAGGTGGTTTTAGGCAGGAAGGAAGTTTTAGGTAGGGAACGGGATCAGAGTTTTAGGGTTAGAGAGTAATCAAGGAATTTAGGTTTGTGGAGGAAGGGTTGGACTTGCTACCCCAAGCCTTCTGATAATACAAAATAATTAATTTCATAACCCACTCGGGTGGTACAGTGGTGCAGCTGTTAGCATTGTCATCTCAGAGCAAGATGTCCTCTGGTTCAATTCTTGTCTGGGGTGCCTTATGTGTATTGTCTGCATGTGTTCCCTGCTTTTGGGTGGGTTTCCTCCGGGTGCTCCGGTTTCCTCCCACATTCCAAAGACATGCATCTGGAGCACTTCTCCGTAGGCTTTTGCTGAAAATGGGCTATGTCCCAGTTGGACTTTCTCAGTGAACAAATGTTAAATAAAATAAATAAATAAATAAAAATATCCAAGTCTCCCCTTCTATAAGTCCATTGACTTTTGTTCCACTTAACTAATGTACCACATTGTATGACTCCTGGTATTTTTTTTATTTCTCCTTTTTGTTTGCATTTCCCACTTAAATCAAAATTAACACCCCTGCAATTATAATTTTCAGGTTAAACACCTCATAGTCTAATATTTGATGACACAGATTGCGTTGCCTTGCTAATTATATATGCAAATGATGCTGTAATTCTATAAACATGTTCTCTCCACCTCAGATAACCTTCACAACCTTACTAATGTTGAATTTAGTATTTTCACCGCTTTTTTTTTTTTTTTTACATAACACAGCCACTCCAGAATAATGCTCACTTCCTAAATTCCATATTGTATTTCTAGCCCACAATTTTTCTGTTGGCAGTCTTTCTCAATTTGTTAGGAATCTTGCAACCCTAATAGAATAATATGCACATCATATTTAACACACCATTCCAGTATCCCTATCCTTCTTGATGTGTTAATATTACTGTTCACATTAACTGAAAGTACTCTATTTTTTTTTACTCAATTTCAGGGGAAATATTTTTAAATTTTCATTTTCTTATTTTTACTCTTTCCCCAAGTTAATACTTCCCCAGGTTTATTTACAAATAATCCTTGATTCTCAGAATCAGATTTGTCACTGGTTAGAGCTTGAAACAAATGATTAGTATTGATCTCTCCTCCTGACCTCTCTTCCTGCATTTCACTCTTCTCATTTTCCCCAACATATATTTTTCTTTTTTTGCAGTTTCTTCTTCACCTAGTTCACTTTCTCTCCCAGTGTCTAGCTGACCTTCCTCATGTATGTTTTCATCCCTTTCCTCTGCTTTTTCAGTATTTACTGTTTACTCTTGACAGGCCATCCTAAAGTCTCCCTTTTTATACAATGTGTATTCAGGCACACGTCTTCTTGCAGTAGTTCTGTCCACACTGGTTGCATTGTACCTTGTCACAATGGTTAATTAAATGAGAAAATTCCCCACAAAAGAAACATGATTTCGCCTGGATCGCATATGACCAGCCACAAAGATAACACTCAGCAAGTGTTTCACCATGTTTTTTCACCCTCCATTCCATAAGTTTCTCTCATTTCTAACTTTCACAGTATTATTAACAGGTTCACACAAACCGTGCATGTATTTTTAACATTGTCTTCTTCCAGTTCATCAGATCTAAACTGGAACTGCAAAGTAACATTTAGGTTCCTACTAGAAAAAAAATGTTCATTGGCTAAATGTCCTTATTTTTATTACACAGTTCTAGAAATGTTATCATCAGTCCATCAGTTTCAAATCTTAAGTCATGAAAAAGTGTCTGCCCCAATATGTATAAAATACCGAGTTTCTTTAGCTTTTAAACCAGGAACAAGTTACCAAGTTGTCCCGTGCATAATATCTGTCTGTTACAGTGTCATTTTTTATCTTATTCTTACAAGCGTTTTTCCTTACAGTCTGTAGCTGCTCTCCTTTTTGCCTGCTGTCACTGCTGCATATGTTTTAGTAAATGCATTATCTGCTGCCTCCAATCCAGACACCTTCGCAGTTTGTTGCTGATTTCTTCTTTTACTTCCAGTCACTGCTGCATTTAGTGTTATCTGCTGCATTCTCTGCAACCACATCACATGGCTCCTTTTCCACACTACTATCCTCAACCCTTCCAAAAAAGTTATCTGCCATCTCACCCCATGAAACAGCAGAACTATCACCTGGATTATTCTGATCAATTGTTTTTTAACAGAACATCATTTGCAAGCCCTCCAGACACCAGTTCTGTTATCTGAACCACTTCAACACACTCACTTACTTCTTTCTCTTTGGAGACAGATAAATGCTGCTCATTTGCAGCATCTACCACACAGGAATCTTTGTTTACATGCTGAAACTACACATTGAACATGTTTTTTTTCCAAATTCTCACTTTCTTTCTCCAAATTCTCCATATGTTTTCTTTCTTCTTCTAAGCTGCTTCTCTTACGCCTCTTCCTTGCTGCTGTAAGAGCCCTCTGGTGCCATCTAGCAGCTCCAAAGAGTAGGGGAAGTTCTCCCAATGTACTGGCCAAATTTTCCCTAGTAGTATAAATTCCACCATTGGTCTGCCTTGGGACTAACTCAATCAATGAAGGGTAAATACAAATTTTGCCCAGTATTCATATGCTAAGGGGTTGAGAGGTATGTAGGGGGAGGGGATGGTGTCTGTGGCAACTTAGAAAGAACCAAAGAGCCTGGAAACTGAGCACATGGGGGTTTACTCTCAATGGTCTCAGGTTGGTGACATCTCTGACTTAGGTCAACAATTATATAACAAAAAAAAAAAAAAAAAGAAAAGAAAAAGAAAATGTAGAATCTGCTGAAGTAGAGTCCGCTCCTCAGTCTAGGGGTTTTAATCTACTAAGAGGAGTTTGGGAGAGTAGAGGGGCATATTAGTTAAATTGAAGATGAAAATAAAAACAGAAAAAAAGAGATTTAAGAGTGGTTTGGGTTTGTATTGGCTGATTTCCTCAGCCTCCTCCTCTGCTTTTATAGGGTATTAGGAGATGGTTTGTGGCCTTCCCACTTCCTTTCTCTGAAGGGTCCAAGATGGTTGAAGGTGGAAGAACCCCCTCCTCTCTGTTCCTCACAGTGGCACAGGGAGCAGGGGGAAGGTAGATGGTGGGATGAAAATTGGAATAACTAGAGAGGAGAGGGAAAAAGTGATGATAATGCAGTGATAGGATTTTCGCTAATGTTGAGTGCTTTATTTCAGCATGGCAGCTGTCAGCACCCTCAAAAAAAATGGAAGCGGGATTATGGTCCAGGAGATGGTGAAGTCATAAGAGCTAGCGACAGAGGTCATTTGGGGGCTCCAAGGAAAAGCAGAAAAATGTGGAAAGCCTCTAAAAAGCATCCAGCTGCAGAGATGCTAGCAGATGTGGAGAGGGAAATCAAAAATAAGGGTGTAAGGCCAGCACAGTCCCAATGATAGAGCCACAGCCATCTGCAGTTAATGGTTTTGTCTGTGTACAAGAGAGGGAGACAGGACAGACTGTCAACTGATGAATATTTAGAGAGATGAGTGCAGGATTTGAACCCTCAATGTAGGGTTAGACTTTAGAAGTTGTTGAGTTCTGCAGAACAGGGACAAGAGCCCAATAGGCAAGGAGGGCTAGCTGAAGGAGATCTAAAGGAAGACTTGGGAAATCTATGGCCAGTTTGGGTTAGACTTTTTCTACTGGAGGGGAGGAAGTTGTGTCCCAATGTGCTGGCTAAGTTGATCAGTTAGAACATGTCCCTGGTTTATAGGGAGTTCAGGACTTCCTGGCAGGGGTCATAGGTACATTTATAGTTTAGGTTCAAAAGCAGTTAGCAGGCATATAGTCCAGAGGATGATTGAGAAGTATAATCTATATCCCTAGTTGCCTCAAACACTGACTGGTTAAGCCACTTGCTAAAGGTCACACAGTGGGCAAATGAGGGCTGAGGTAATCAAACCATGTACCACAGGAACTATAGCTCACAGTCTTAACTCTCTGTGCCAACTGCCATTCATTCATTCATTATGGTTCACATACTTCCTGCAGTGAAGGAAAACATCTGGAGAGGGGAATCTGTCAACCTTTTCCATTTAGCTTTACTAGAAAAGCTCACTCAGACTCTGCTACAACTTGCTGTGAGGGAAATTTTAGTTTATTATTATTTTTTTGTATTTTGTGCTGCTTTATTGCTTTCTTTTATTTATATATTGTGATTCATTTTCTTTATGCTGTGTTTTACTCGTATTCTACTTTTAACTGCATGTTTAAACTAGGAAAGAGACCACATCTGTGTTTCTTGTGAGACACACTGAAATTAAGTTCCCCCAGTCTCCCACCTTGGTGCTGTTGTATTTTTAAACTCAACTGTCTTTCTAGTTACGTGCCCCTTATGTTAATTTGATCACATATCTCCTTACCTCTCTTCTTTCATTGGTTATTGTGAGTAAGCACACAATTATCATTTTGAGAAATCACCCCCTTTCAACTATTTAAATTTACTGACTATCCCCCTAAATTCCATAGAACCAGAATGCAAAATGCCCCCCCTCCAATCTGTCTTTCTCTTTTAAAATCAGATAGTTAAAGGTTAAGTTACCCCTCTTTAATATTTAACTGCTTAGTGCACACTGCATCTCTTAGAGTACTGACTCATTTTTCCATCTTACATTTAACATTTGCAACAGCTACTGTAAGACCACAAATTATAGGTAAGCCCACATTCTGCTTCTCAGTAGTCATTTTGGGATTAGTACTTCTGTTTTGCTCTTGGTGAGAGAAGAAGCATAGGACCTTTATTTTCTGGGGACTGCTATCCACTGGAAAGCCTAATAACTGCTTCATAGGTTCCAGTTTGGAATTTGTACTTATATTTTGCTGCTGGTGAGAGAAGGAGCAGAGTGCATAGATTCTTGACTTTCTGGTTGAGAACTGAGTGTCTGTACTTGACCTTCCTGATTGGTCTGGTTGCTATTCAAGGCATCTACCAGGAAAAGACTACCAACAAGCCTACAGACCCTTATATCATCTGGCACAAAACTGTGGATCACCAAACAGGCCGTGGCCTGCTTCTCATCTTGTAGGGTTGCCACCTTTTAAATGAGGCAATGTGAGGCATGGAAGTGTGGCCAATGTGGTACTCCCACATCTCCTACCATGACATCACCACAAGTGTGGTGAAGGAGATTCAGTTATGGGTATAACAGTGTAAAGTTATTACAACATGCTGAAATCTTACAAACCATTTAAATTATGAAGCTTTAACATTAAAAGTGAAGCATTACTGCAAAAACACACATTATCTTGAAATAACGGTGACAATCATCTAGAGCCAAGGTTCATACAGCCAGGTGCCTATCCCTGCTATGGGTGTTCTTCCACACTACACACGGAAAAACACACTCATATGTATGGCCAATTAAGAGTGTCCAATCCATCTACTGAATGCAATGTGGGAGGAAACCAGAGCACCAGGAGGAAACCCACGTGACCACAGGGAGGACTTGCAGACTCCACACAGAAGGTACCCGGTCAAGAATTTAACCGGAGAACCACCTCTTGTGAAGTGACAGTGCTATCTGCTGAGTCACTGTGCCAGATGTTGCCTTTATAGGTATTTAGACATATGGACTCCCTCTCAATGCAACTGGGCTATATTTATGTGACTAAAACAACTCAAACCAAATGCAAACTAATAAACTATTAAAACTTAAAAACAAAAATGGGTAAAGCAAAATAGAGGATCAGCACATATAATAGAATTTATAGTGAGCACTTTTGTTCAACTTCAGTGATAGAACTTCATCAGACAATCAACATCACAATAATAAATAGGGTTTAAATAAGGCTGCAACAAAATCATATGACATAGCAATCAATACCTTAAAGGCATATACAGTAAATATAGTATGATAACTTTAAGCTGTAAAAAATTAAAAGAATTACGTATACAAATATATACAACATAACTACCAATTTCTAATAGTTAAAATATACATATAAATGAATTCAATTTAAAACATCTCACAAGAAAAAACACATTCACCTTAATAAGACTTTCATTTTCAGAATGCATTGGATAGAGCAGCTATCATTTAAACTGGGATAATTGTATGCATTTAATCTAAACTGCTATAATAATTAATTTTCTTCTAATTTAAGATTCCAAGGACCCCCCTCTCTTGTCTCTCATTACCTGATCTATAATTTTAAATTTAAACCAATGAACTGGATATGTAAAAATATGTTTAGCCAATGCATTATGTAATTTACTTTTATTAGTACTATACAGGTGCTCATACAACCATTCACAACATTTCCTTTCTGTTTTTCCTACATAAAAACCTTCGTACATTTGGAAAATTGCTATATATGTTACCCCTTTTTACAGTTAAACCTTCCTTTAATATTATATTTCTTTCCACCTATTGGAAATGTCATACCAGTATCTATATACCTACAGTATGGGCATGTTTCACATTTAAACATAACTAAGGATTTTATTAAGGGATTGTTAGTATGCTCCAAGATGCACTTAAAACTACTTCCTCTCTTAAAAACATATCTTGGTTGATCATTACTTATATATCTAATCATGACATCATTTAATAAAAAAATCAAATTCTTTGATAATATATTCCTTAAATCATAGGAATCAAGACTGAAAGGGATAATAAAACTCAAATTATATATATTACCAAATTTCACTGTGCCTACAACCTTTTGGGAATCTAATCTTGAACTCGATGGGCTAAAAATAGGGATAAAATGACCATTCAGTCTCTTATCAAGAACTTCTTTGATCAGATATTTCAAGTTCCTACACTCATGTCTGAAATCATGGTCCAGGGAGATCATTCTTGATGCTCTAATGAGTTGCCCCTTTATGACTGGTCATTTTTGATGAAAGGGGTGGGCACTACTAAAATGTCTAAATGAATTAGAGTACATATTTTTTCTATATATCTTAGAAATATATCTTGCTCCATGTCTATCCTTACATAACTCTACATCTAAACAAGTAATGCAGTCTATATCAAACTGATAAGTGAATTCTAAAAAATGTGTAGTACCATTCAAATAATCCAACATTTTTTGCTAGTTTTCAAATTACCCTTAATAATAACAAAGATGTCATCTAGGTATCATGTATAATGATAAATCTGATCTTTCCAAGTAGAATTCTTAAACAAATATTCATATTCCAAAACAGCCATGACTGTATTTGCAAAACTAGCACCACGAGGAGAACCCATTACGATTCCATTTTTCTGTAAATAGTAACGATCAAAAATAAAATAAAGTTATTAGTTAAAATAATATCCAATAATTCCTTCACTAAGATAATTAAATCAGTAGTGGCCTGTTTCCTAACTAGAAAGTCAGTCACCCGCTGAATGCCCGGATCATGAGGAATCACTGTATATATATCTCTAACATCAATTGTTAAAAATAGTAAAATTAGCTTTAAATTCCAAACTGTTAAAGTTTTCTTAAAAAGACTAGGGGATCTCTAAAAATTTGAGGTTCATCATTCAAACATTCTTTTACTTTACTATCAATAAATTTAGCACATGCATACGTGATTGAATTTCTACCATCCACTATTGGATGGAGGGGTGGGTTACATAAGTCTTTATTGATTTTAGGAATCCCATATATAACTGGGATTAAAGGAGAGACCATATTCAAATAATTGAAAAGGTTCACATCTATTTGACCATTAATAAACAAATCATTAATATGTGATTTAATCTTCTGATATGCTCCAAACACTTCATTTTTTTGTTACATGTTCATAAGTATTGGACATTAAAATATTCATCATTCTATCTTCATAATCAGAGGTATCCATGAAGATTAACCCATCTCCCTTATCAGGTTTCATTATCCTCATGTTGAGTTCTTTTACTAAATTAAGAAAATTATGTTCTACTTCACTGAAATTATCATCCAAAAAGGTAGTCTTTTTATTATTTAATAAATTCCTAATATCTAATTCACATACCTGATCAAAGATGAATAATGTGGGGTGCAAGGGTGGGTTAAATTTACTTGCAATCCAATATGGTGCAACCGCCTCAAGATTCTTACTTCTCAGCAAAGAAATTAATTTTGTTATAAACAATTTCAAATCCATTAGAGACCTAGCCAAATCTGCTCTCCGATTCAGAACAAACGTTAATTCACGAGCTAAAAGGTTCTCTAAAGGTGTGAACACTTCTACAGTGGACAAATTAAAAGTATTAAAATCCCCATTGTCATTTTTTACAATCCTCAGTTTACTAATACATTGATCCAGTACATCCAAAGCTCCTAATTGCAACACCTGTTGGAGTTCTGTGAACGAGGGTTGCTCCAATGGGTTCTTCTCTGATTGGATGAATTCTTCTTTTTCACAGCCTGAAAATCCAGATTTGATTGGCTGTTAAAATTAGAAATATTTCCTTGGTTATTTCCTTGGTTACACCTCTGCTGTTCTTTCAACCAGTGACTCCTTCTTGGAGATGAGGTTTGGGAATGTTCATTGTCCAAGATAACATCATAAGAGTGTAATGCACTAATATTAACATGAGTATTTGTAGGATGGTCATTAAACTAGCTGAGTTATTACCCTCACTAGATCCCCATACTTGTGAAGGTGGTGGCTTAGGATAAACTGTGCCTTTCTCATAATCCTGATTATCTCTTTCTAGTTTTCTCATTTTATTACTACGTAGTTTAACCAAATATTTTTCCATACTACTCAAGATCCTGGTATAATCAAATCTATATCTGTTAAAGTCAGGATCCGTTGTAATATAGTAGTTCTTATAGTAGTGTCGGACCCATAGCAGGTCCAAACACCAAACCACTAATGCAGCTTATGGGTGATCCTGGGCTAAAGGAGTGGTTAAATACAATGGAAGACTGGTTGAAGGAACCAACAAATGCAACACTGGGAACAACGGTGATTGGTGGGTCTATCATTGATAATCATAAGGTATTTGACTATAAATTGATTATTTAAATTATAAGAAACTGCAACTTGAAATTGACTATGTTAATGAATGTTTTCATAGGAAACACATTCCAAAGGGTCTTAGGCAATGGCAGTTTCCTAATGGCTTGGAATTCAATAGCCCTTTTTATCTTAAATTGATACAGTTTTTAATCAACAATGCTGTTTGTTTTTTTCAAATGCTGGTTAAATATTATGCCAACCAGATGGCAGTGATAGAACTGGATGTAGAACTACTTGAAAAATTAATTGCAATGGATCCTGACCTGGTTTGGTAACTGGGCAGGCCAACCAGTGGGGTTGTCTGTCACACTACCTAGTAAGGGGCTTCCCATAATAATGAGGCCTCAGAGACTGGTTTATCAGTTTAAGAATGAGATCATCTGTCATTTGTGGTCTGGATGGTTCAGGTGTATGTAATTGTATTGCTATGCAAGTAAACTGGTTTCACTAGCACTGTGTTCCATGATGTTTTTGATTGGAGTAACAGGACTGGGGATAAATGTTGTTCATGTCTGGATGATTTTCTCCCCAAAGATGCTGGCAGTGGATGGAGTGTGTCTCCTTCACTCCGCCTCAGGGTGGCTGTATAGTGTCAAGAAAAACAGAGCAGCTGATGAGATCCCCCAACCTGATTTTAAGGGCAGTCACTGTGTGACATTTCCCCATTTTCATTCCCCTCTTCCTTTCCTGGGCTAGTTTAGGAGTGTGCATGACAGGGAGAGTTGGCATTCTGCAATGCTGTAATGGTGGTAAGAAGTCTGCAATGCTGCATTGGTGGTATTGTCATGCATGGCTGTTGGGGTACTCTTGATATGACACAAAGATTGAGGACTGGGCAAGGAAATCAGTGAGGCCTCTGATGTTGGTTTAAAATTTTGAATGCAATTATCTGTGGTTTATTGTCTGAGTGCTTCAGATATTTACAAGTCTATTGACGTGTAAATAAACTGCTCATACAGGCGTTATGAATTATGGTGTTTTTGCTTGGGAAAGCCAGAATGGGGACAAATTAGGTATGTGCAAAGAAGGGTTTATTGGTAGGCAAGAATCATGAGAAATACAAAGAAGAGAAGAACATTGTTAATAAGAGGAGTAGAAATGATGGGGAAATTACTGAAGTTCAATAAATGTTTAACACAATATATATGAATATTAAAAGTTGATAGTGAGTGTGATGTCCCCACACTGAGCTAGTAATCAAGGAGCCTGAATCCTCACCACTGATACTGGAGAGGGACATGCATTTAGAATACAAATGGATACACTCAGAGTATTTCCAGATGCAGACCTCTCTGCATCAAGCACAATTTCCCCTAAGAACACACAGGGCACACACTCGGCTCAGGGTGTATGTGTCTCTATCTGCTACTCCCCAGGTCCCCAATAAGGCTCCCCACTGGCACTGTGAAACCAGTGCTTCATTACCATGCCCCAAGTAATCACACACACACACACACACACACACACACACACACACACACACACACACACACACACACACACACACACACACATGGAAAAGGCTGGCACAAATTACCCACTCTACCAACTTTGCCCATACTATAAGGTGGATTCACTTCCACCAGTCAGTTACTGTAAGGCTCTTATAAGGGTATCCAATTATGCTGAGTGAAGTTAATATTAATACAAAGGGTAATGTTGACCAAACAGCAAGGCTTTCAGGAGTGGCCAGAGTAATCCTTCAAGAGGGTCTCACTCAGACAAATAACTGGTGTCAGAAACATGACCTCAAGCGGAATACCAAAAAATGCATCATCATTCCCTTTGGGGGGAGTGATGTTCCCACAAATTATCACAATATTAACAATGTCTTAAGCACACAATCATTCATGAGGGATTTGGGCACCCAGGTTGATAGTAACCTGACTTTTGACCACCATGTTGCTTCCATTGTAAGGAAAGCCTTCTACATGGCCCACCTCATAAGTAATGGTATCTCATCCAGGAACAAGGATTTCATAACATCCTTGTATTCTTCCCTTATAAGGCCTATTATTGAGTACAATGCCCCTTTTGGCATGTATCTTGCAAAGCACATGCAGCAACTGGAGAGACCACAGAGGTATCTCACCTGGAGAATCCAGGGCCTCAAACATCTACCATACACAGAAAGGCTAAATGCCCTACCTCTCTACTCAGTTGTATACAGACTCCTCAGAGATGACCTTTGTCTGGCATACAAGGTGATCATGGACCCACCTTGATAGGATTGCTGCATATCTGCAAGTCTAGCTCCACTCAAGTAACCTGCACGTTCTGACTCAACCTTGTCTGTGACAACAACAAGGCTTGTTGGTGGTACAGATTTGTGTCCCAGAGACTCCCACATCTATGGAATAAACTCCATCTCCACATCAAACAGAGTACCTCTTTACCCCTTTTTAAGCACAACCTGGATAACTGGATGGGAAAAAGAAAAATACTCCCCTGGGATTTCACCAGTGCCCCTGCTGGACAGGGGCACTGGGTGTTGATTTGTCTAAATATGGGCTCAACTCTTGGCTGGGCTTATAAGGGCCTCAAGGCCAATAGCCTAGTAACCACCTATGAATCTAAATAAATATGTACAAATACTCTCAAAGCTTAAATTTTAAAAAGTTTAAATATATTTAATAATAAATAAAATAACAAGAAAGTACTAAATATATATTTACAGTAAACCACAGAGTTCAAATCACAGGAAATATTGAAAATAACATTGATGGATAAACTCATACAAATAAAGAAAAACAATCTATGAGAATTACTATTCTCTAATAACTTGCTTGATAGAACAAGGCACAATGAAATACAAGAGCAGTCTTTCTAGTCAGGTTCCCAAAAACAGAATACTCAACACTAAGAGATTATTCCCTGTAAAATATAATATCCAAGATGATTTGCAGAGTGACTCAACTGTTCACCTGACTCTATGTTCTCACAGCATCCCCCTTTGAAGCTAAGACAGGAATTTAGCATAGACGGCTACAATACACATCCAAATTTTGATGGCAGTTCCCCTCTTTTTACTGAGCTAATGAACAAAAGCTTCTTCCAGAGCAGACCTGAAGAGATGAAAGCAGGACCGCCTGAACCAATGGATACAGGAAGCCCGTGGTATGCAGGATGCCCCACAACTGAGTATGTAGCCATGAAATGCAGTATGTAAGAATTGATAATGGAGTATGTATAACGGATAGGTATGTCTCAATATCCCTTCATTTACTTTACAGCTGCAGGTGACCGTGCTATGAATCAGCAAGCCTATGCTGATAGGTTGCTAAGGCTGCGCCACCAGGCAGGTTAGTGATTACTCTGCATGTATTGTTATACAAAATATGGGAGAGAGCATGAATGAAAGTGTTGTAGTCCAATAATACAGCCATAAAATGGCCTGAATAAGTCCTCTGCATGTACTGTCAGATAAACACATCAGAGAGGCAGAAAAAAAGTGTAGAAACCCATTAAGAAAGGTAACATATGTCTGGAATAATATCTCTGCAGGCACTGTTATATAAAATAAGTGAGTGAGCCTGAAAAAAGATTGTTCTAACCTATTAATAAAGGTATTATATGTCTTGAACATGTCTGCCATATACACCGTTCAAACAAATAAAGGAGTGAGCTTGTGGAAAAGTGTGTAATGTCATTAATAAAGGTCTAAAACTCAGAGTGTGTCTGTGTCACAGAGTCTGAAATGTTGTTGTACCCTTGCAGTATACAAACAGTACTGTTTGAAAAGGTGCTGGCAACCCAGAGTTGTGCAGTCCCACATAAAGTGGGTGATGGAAGTACTAGTAGCTGTGAAACATATATACAGTCCACAACAGGCAGTTACTGGCTGGCATGAATAAGTAAACCTGGCACATGTGTAGCATGTTATTTTTTCCCCAGAAATGTGAGTGTGCATCAAGAAATGCAGGGTTCTGTACAAATCTAAGTGAAAATGTCATGTGAAAACATCCCAGATATGTAGATAAAGAAATATAAATGCAATCAAGAAATATGTAGCAGTAACATCTGCATCCTGGACAGTTAGTATGTCAGATATAGGTCAGGCATATATTGAACTAGCCAAACCCAGTACACAACCTAATGTATGGTGGCAAGTGTAATAATACAGGTAGGGGATATACACTTGCAGTCACTGGGAATGTAGTGTAGACTAAAAGGACATTATAAGATGTTAACCAAGGTTTTTTATACACCCTACTGTATGTGCATAAACTATGCAATTCCACACCTCAGTGGGTATGTGTAATCTTAAATATTTGTTGGGATATATGTCATATTGTTCTATAAATATTTACATTCACATTGATGCATGTGCCCTGTTTAAGCACCACAATCATGGTGGCCTGTTGCTACCAAACATCCCTGCATGCTGTTGGAATAACCACGGTGGTTCAATATGTGCATGTGTTATGCTTGCTGTTCAACTGTTGTACCCTTGGTGCGTTGGGTTAATGGGAATATTATTGCATGCTGTTACAACTAGTCTGGAATGCTGTTTTGCTTATGTTGTAATTAAACACACCTAATCACAGAATGTATGGGAAGGCTGGTCCCAGCGGACCCACCTGTCCCTCCTCAGCCGGCGAGTGCACCTGGCACCAGCAGGTCCGGTGCTCAGCCCAGGCTCCCCTCCTCCATTGGTCCTGTGCCACTTTCAGGTGGAAGTGCTGCAGGGGATGGGGCTCATCCCTCAGTGCAAGCGTGGGCAGAGAAGGGCCACCTGTCACCCTTCAAAGGGTCTGGGCTGTGATGCGTAGGGAGATCCAGCATTCAGTCGCTGATCCCCTACGCCAGCTTGAGACAAGAGTGGCGCATCTCATGGGTGAGCCTGCCCATCCTACATAGCCCCCAGCACAGCCACCCTCGGGGCTGTGAAGGTTCAGTGGTGACTGCCCATGGGTGGGGATCTCAGTTCCACTGTTACCATCTGTGGGCTCATGGACTTGCGATTTCCAAACATCCGACCCCATCAATTGTGTCACCCACCCCATGTGTCATACACTGCCCCTGTATGCGTCTTGTCTGTCTTGTCTGTTTACCTTTCCAACCTACCTGCCCGGACATACAAACCTCCTCTACCTCACTTCCCACTCTCACCTGAAAAAAAAAAAAAGGGCAATCTGTACCCACAAAAAAATTACGCCCCATACATAGCTGCCCATTTCGCACACATGTCCATCGGACAAACATGTAAGCTGATAATTAGAATTGGCAGTACAACATACTTTGTTGTCCTCACCCCTCTCCCAGGGGTGGAAGGTTTCAAATTTCACTTCAAATTCATTGCATATGCACAGCTGTTGCTGTTAAAGAAATGGGCAGCTATGGACCTTCCCCTACACCAGTCCTGCACATCCCGAGCTTGTTTACCTACTGTGTGTACCTCTTTGTGCCCCCTTTTTCACCACTTTCCTATCTCCCCATTTTCTTTTCTTTAAAAGCAATTAGTGCGGGGCTTAGCGGGAGTAAGCACTTTTAAGCAGTAGTTAGCGGGTTTGCACCAGTGTTCGCATGTGTGTGCTTAGCTAAGCATCGCTAAGCATCGTGCAAACCTGCGCAAACCCGCTTACAACTGCTTAAGATTGCCTTAGTCACTGTGTATGACAGGGCCCTTGTACTGCTCAGCAGCAAAATAAAATACCCTTGTCAGTCTCAAAACCCACACCTTGGACTCAACAGTCTGCATGAAGTACCACTAAGACACAGCAAATATATAATAACTTGGTGCTGTAAGAAATATATCATGCATTACAATGAGTGAATGTAAAGGGAAAATAGGAAAGCCATAGGAACACATTGCAATAACTACAGTTGTATGCCAGTTAATTATCTAATTCAAAAAGAAAGTACATACTCCCATGTATCCAGTGTTAGCATTAGGAGGTGTGAGTAAACTTACACACTGAGAAGAGTGCACTGGAAGAAGCAACAGTCAAGTTTCAGTACAACATGCATATCACTGGCTACAACCCTAGCTTCAGATATGAGACATATACTAACCTTCTGACTGAGACAACAGTGTCCACAGCAAACAAGCATGAGCCCCACCTTGCACAACTGAAAGGGCTATGCCTACTTAACCTAGCATTTTATAGCAGTGTCCTGCAATCACAGTGAGTACTGCAATTACCACACGGCAGGCTGCATGCAATTACTAAATGGTAGGCACCAACTGGTGCAGAGGCCATCGCATGCACATGTGCAGATACCTAGAAAAGCAGCCTGTACTTCCTGTCCACACATGCAATAATATCATTGCACCAACTGAGAGAGAGAGAGAGAGAGAGAGAGAGAGACAGACAGACAGACAGAGACAGACAGACAGACATACGGAAAAAACAGGCTGTAAGAGACAGACACTGAAAAGAAAGACCAACACACAGAGGAAACCAAAACCAAAAAAAAAAAACCAAAGCAACAGCTACAATAGAATGAGGTGAGGAATACAAAGGTAAGGTATGTAACAGATATGTATTTGCAGGCATCCGAATGATGTGTCTGAAGGGTACTCTACATACTGTGAATCATCCATATGTGGCAGCAGTCCGTATCTATATGTATATGCACATGTGCATAGGACAAGGGACATACTGCAACTGTTAGTGAAGGCTGGACATATATATGTTGTTGAATGTTGCTATGTGCACAAATGTATGTAGGTTGTAGTGTGTGGCATTGCAGACAGCAAGCAGTGCCAGTATATGCCATGTGGTGGTTAAACACTGTGGGACTGAGCTACAGGCAGTGAGGCCTGCTACAGCTATATGGCCTGAGGACAGCAAAATGCATTCTGCACAACACTGTGCAACATTATTACATAACCGTATGTCTCACAACTGTTGCATAATTTACATCCCCACCATGAAAGGTGGGCAGTATATGTGCCTATATGTGCATCTATATGTACAGCAATGGATGTATACATGTATGTGTGTATATATATATATATATATATATATATATATTGATATATATATATATATCTATATCTATATATCAATATATATATATATATATATATATATATATATATATTTATATATATATATATATATATATATATATATATATATATATATATATATGTATATATAGATATGGATATATATATAGATATATGCATATATTGATTGATATATATATATATATATATATATATATATATATATATATATATGGATATGTATAGATATGTATAGGTATGTATTGATATGTATAGCAATGTATAGATATGTATAGCTATATATAGATATGTATATATATATATATATATGTGTGTGTGTGTGTGTATATATATATATATATATATATATATATATATATATATATACACATGTATACATATATATATATATATATATATATATATATATATATATATATATATATATATATATATATATATATATATATAGGGAGACACGGGGTCATACGTACTGCAACAGGTGCCTGTTGACCAAGGCATGGACTGAACACCAGTGTTTGTACTGCAGTGACATACCCCATTCCAAAACACTTTACCCAGTAACTACCACATAGATGGTAGCCTACCTAACACTGAAGGTGTCAGAAGGGAAAATGGGACACAGGTGGACAGTAGCCTCCCCTTTGATAATCACAGTGCCACACTACTCTTGTAATCTGTCTACGTGGTACATGTCATCACAAAAGGTGTGTCATCTAGGGAAATATAGGCAGTGTTCCCCTCTACTCATCACAATGCCACATGTGGTATGTACCTCACATGACAACTACAGCAAGTGGAAAGGCCACAGACATACCTTACAAAGAGTAATATTGCCCTCAAACACATGCCGTATGCAGACTGACTCACAAAACCACAGTTAGAGTGCATTGCATACCGCCCACCCAGAGGTTACCTCTGCCGGACATACAAAGGTATGTCACACCCATAGAAGTCAGCCAACCACTATGTCATCACCTCAGAATCCCTCCGGGCTACATGACCTAGGGCCCTAATCCTCGCCACCTCACTAAACAGCACATGCTGGAGGTACAGGTTCCTATCCACAAATATGCCATACTCTGGACTAAACCACCCAGCATTAACAAACAAGGCTCCTCATTAGCAGATGTCATACATACCCCTGATGATTGTTTAGGAGATAAGTAATATGCCCTGGGAGTCACCTCTGTGTAATCCGGTTGACAGGAGCATGTGAAATTACATGTGTGTCAAAGGCCAGGGTAGCATATGACTAGGCTGCTCTAGGCCCTAGAGCCAATAGCGTATTACCTACCTATGACACAATGCACACACACATGTACTCAGTGCAATACCTGCTATGTGAGGTGGAATGAGTGTGACAGTGAATGTGTGCAAGGTCTGTAAAGGTGTGATAGCTTAGTGTGAGTTTGTTTCTGTCATGGTAGTTTGTGTCCTAGGTGTGAGGCCAGAGAAAGATGTGTCAGTTATTGGGATGCAGACATAGTAGGATGGCATATGTTGTGACATAGTTCCTTCTGTACGACTGTGGTGTCCCATTGTAGGCTGAAGCAATACATGTATGCTCAGTAAGTGGTACTGCTGGTGAATCCAGCTCACATATGAACTGTTGTACTACCTGAAGCTGTAGGCCTAAACAGCACAGTATGGTGTATGTTCACATTCCCTGGTAACACTGTCTTGTGTGTTTCCTGTAGTCTGCACAGATTACATACCTCAGGCATAGGTATCTGTAAGTAGGGGCACACAGTACTGTAAAGTACACAGGTAATGCTCATCTGTGTCGGCATACATTTGTGTGCTGTATGTATGTCTGATGTGTGTGTAATGATGCATGTACCATGCCCGCAATCACATGTGTGTTACAGGGTATGTGTGTGTACCTAGCAACATGTATACTCTGTTACAGCAGTATGCCAGCTATATTAACAACCGTGCACATATGTTAGGTAGGGGTATGGCATCAACGACTAGGGTGGTTTACGGGTAATACTGTAAATGTACTTTACATTCATTGCATTGGATGACATATTTCTTCATGCATTAGCTTGATATATACTTCTGTGGTGTGGTTGTGCATTGTATCCCAAACAGTGTGCCGAGTACTGGTGTATACTGGTTTGTTATATGGAGTGTGGCAGGCACTGTCAGACAGTTGTGGGCTGAGAACTGATATGTGGTATTAAACGTGTGTATCCTCTGACAGACAAACAGATGCTTTATATGGCAGTTAAGTGATATCTGTACTTAATAATGTTAAGTGTGCCACATGACTTGCTCACACATATTTTGTTTAATTGTCTTCCAGGGCTATGGCTCATCAACGCAATCCATCCTATACAGCTGCGGAGGAACAGGAAATACATAACAGCCTGGTGCAGCACTACACACTGCTGTTTTCCAGGGCCAGCCAGCACCAGCATGAGTGTACTGCACTGTGGCAAGATCTTGTTCATCGGGTAAATGACATAGGCATGCATAACCGGACATATGAGCAGGTACGCCATCACTGCAGTGATTTAATTAGACATGTCCAGCGGCGTGCGTCTGATATCCATAGACAACAGCTTGCCACAAGTGGTGGCGTGGCCATACATCCCCCACTCACCAGAGTGGAGGAGCTGCTCCTAAGCGTGGTGGCTCCTGGCCTACAGCAGCAACAGCTTCACACATGTGTCATCATGGAGGCCGGAGCCACCCAGCATGATGACATGGAGTGTGCATGTAATATGCCCTAGCTGTAGACTACTGTTACCTGTATTGTTAGAATATGCATATGTGAGATGTGTACTGTGTGTTCAGCAGTTGTGCTGCCTATTGTGTGCAATACTGATATTTGGAATAGTATCTGTACACCTGTGACTGTTGACTGTTGTTCTACTGTAGTTTAGCACACTCACATTAGCAATGCCACAGTTGTGGCCACTGACAAACTGTGTCATATTCTTGTAGGTCCCTCTGGTGTGACAGCAGGGCAGACAATACATGCTGGTGAGTGTGTTAACACTTTAATATTGGTAATGACATGTGCATGTCATAGGTGAGGTGTAGGCCATGTACACGTAACACACCTATGCATAATGCATGCTGTGCATGTTTGCTGTGAGACATTAAACATCTCAGTAAAGTCAGTAGCTGCCTCAATCACATGCAATGCACAGAGCAGCAGACACATATGTGGCAACACTATACTGCACATTGGATATGCATAGTTGCTACAGCTGTACAAAACAGAACACGTTTATCATACGCAGGACACAAAACCATGCTGCATTTGGCATTACCACACACCTGCTGTAAGGTCACACTTCAGTATCACACATGTCATGCACACACACATGATGTACCTCAGGGGTAGAGGCCTATCATGGGGCTGTGCAACACCATGATGGCACAGGGTACTAAACCCCATCCAGTTACAGTGACCACAGTACTACTCATAGCAGTCATTGCTGTGCACCTCAATGTTGTGTGTGTGCAAACATATGCACCTATACACAATATGCATAGCATGTTGTGTGTGTGCTTACATATGCCAGTATACACAATATACACAGCAGTCGCCATCCAAAGTGTCACATATATGTCCTGGAATGCTAGTGGGTGTATAGGTCACATGACACACATTGGGTATGTGTGGTGTTTAATGTTGCAGTCATGTAGCAATCCATGCCATGGCTGGCACCGAAATATCTGCAATATGTCCCACACTCACCATAACCACTGTACACTGGCCATATTGAGCATTGGGATTCCTTCACGTCAACATGCACCACTCATCCCGTGTGTGTACATAGCATGCATGTGCTACACCTGTGCCCACTATTATCTGCTATGGACACAGACACTGTACTCAGACATGGAAATCTATGTGTCACACAGATAACACATGCAGCCATGTTATGTATACCTGTGAGTGATGGTGCACAGGGCATTGCAGAGCTGATAATACTTGCACAGCAATGTTGTGTCCAGGTACACATTGTGTTCCAGGGTGTAGCCAATCAGTGAACAACTACACAGTTGCATCAAACCCATGTACGCTGCCATGAAATAGGGGCACCTACCCTTGCACTGCATGGTCTTGTGCAACACATATTCTGCATGCTGACATGCGCGTGGTGACTGTTTGCATTGTGATACTGGCACCCACCTTCACCCATTATAGAGTATGTGTTGGATTGCTGGTGTGTGTGTGTGTGTATGTGCTGTAGTGAGGAGTGTATATGTGTGCATGTGTGCATGTGTTCATGTGTGCATGCGTGCATGCGTGCATGTGTGCATATGTTCATGTGTTCATGTGTGCATGTGTGCATGTGTGCATGCATCATGTGCAGACTGTAAAGTGTGTTTCCTGTCTTCCTCTCACAGGTGCTGAGTTAGGGGTGGCCGAAAGCAGCAGGGAACCTGAAGCCACTGCCACGAATAGTGGTGATGATAAGACATGTATTCTGGCACAGGAAGGTTTGACAGGGTCTGCCATTGGTCTGCCAATCGACAGTACACAGCGTTCAACCCCATCTATGCACACACTCATACTGCCAATACATCCCTCATCACCAATGGCCATAGGCGAGGGACAGCATACAGTTGGCATTGACCAGGAGAGTGTGGTACCCATGGCACTTGCATCCCCTCACACAGCAGCCATAGCCGGATTCCAGAAATGGTACCACATAGGCGGACGTCCAGGGGTTCTCGGGGGAGCACCGCTGGTCGTATTGCCCCTGGCAGACGTGCCCTCACAAGTCTTACGACGTCCAGTATGTTCCAGGCTGTAATGCAGGCTCAGGCACGTATGGAATGGTACACCAGACAGGGACTTAGGGCACAGAGGGCCCATTACACCACTATTAATGACAGCATCCGTGACCTTGCCGGTACCATCCGGAATTATACCGAGGTCATTGATAAATGTTGGGGGGAGACAGTAGATGCCCTCCACAATATGTCTTCCGTGAGCCAAGACCATGCAGGATGGTTGCGATGTCGACGCGGACTCATGCCAGCAACAGCAACAGCTGGCAGTGGTCGCGGGCAGCCCACAGTTCACAGCCGCTCCCGTAGTGGCAGTTCCAGCCCCAGCCATGCTGGGGCTGGCCTGTTCATTGACCATCCCAGTAGACCACGTGCTCGTGGCTCTGGCCAGTCCCAGCAGGGACGTGGGTCCAGTCGTCATACCTCTGCCTCTGATGACAGTACCCAATCAGGGTTGGTACCTGATACTGTCAGTAGCACCCCTGCCAGGCACAGGTACTGTCTCCGTGGCCGGAGACAGTGATTTGTACAGCCTAGCAGGTACAGTCTGTGGCTGTCCCACAAACTGCCATATATGGCAGCCACATGGTGGAGCTGTGTGCATGCAGACACACACATATTAACCAAACAACTAGGGCTCACACATACACACACACATTGCATCAACATTGGCCCATGCTGTACTGCTGTCCCTCACACACACACACACACACACACACACACACACACACACACACACAAACACACACACATGTCGATTGGATGGGTCAATGTCAGGCTCTGAAAAACAACACACCCTGTGCATATGATGATACCCGTGTCACCTCCTGTCATCTGTAACATTGATGCAGGAACAGGCTAACATGGTGCTGATGCACAAGGTGACATTATAGCAGTGTAGCAATATTAGCAAGTTGTCAACAGGAAAGTGTAATGACATCCTTGTAGGTATGCCTGAGCAGGCATTATGCATCAAAGCTCTGATTGTCAATGTAGCATTGTTTACACCACTATTAGGTCTGAGTATGTATTGTCCACCCATGTGCCACTTGGCTGAAGTGTAATGTGTTGCCAGCATGTGTTAGTGAGTGGATAGTACGTGTGTGATGTGTGCAGTACAGATTAGCAAGTGTACATCTGTGAACATGGTGGGTGCACACTGTCTGTATGTACGTGCATGGTGGACACATGGGATGTGTGGCATACCCTGTTGTACACATAGTTAACATCTCATAGTAACTTTCAATGGCCAGTATGCATTCTACTACAGTTATGTACTAACATGGGTCCACATGTGTGTATGTCATGGGTTGACACTATGCTGTGAGTGATACTGTTAATATCTCTCAATGATTTGTGGTCTGGTAGTATACACAACCTCAACAGCATGACTATAAGCAATCATTGGATGATGTCCTGACAAATGACACACAGTTGTAGGGAACTCAGTAACAGTTGGATCCTTCCGGTAATATACTCTAACACTAACCAGTGGTATTGACCGCCACCCATTCCTGGGACCACACCTGTTTGGCATATAGCCCCCTTAGGTACATGCAAACACACTAGGGATGTGTCCATCCACATCTGGAAATGCATGCATTGGCCTACAATGCATTCCATGGATGGGACGCATATCCTACACAAGGGTATCATACAGACAGACACCTGTTGTCTGATACATGCTGTATAGCAGTAAGCCGGCTATGGCATAGTCATCCACATTTACTATACATACTATCCCGTCAGTACCACATCGATGGTAGACCTCAACATGTATGTTGGGTACCAGTCTGTACATACAGCCTCATGTTATGTCATGTGTCTCTTGGTATCCACATATCCATAGGTATTGTGGAGTCCCTCGGTGTATCACATAAGACATTAGAGGCCTGAATGCATATCCACAAGGCAGTTGTACACCTATACAGACTGTCCATTATTTCCAGTCATTGTTGTGTATGAACATGTCTGACATATACCCCAGGCATATACCCTCACTCACACTACTCTTTAGTAACTGTCATGGGTGTGTGTGGCACAGATGACCTTGGCCACAGATCACAACAGTGAAGGGCCTTGTCACATACATACATATGTGACCTACGATCTGAGAAGCAGCGGCACAACCTGTCAATGGAAACAGATGTATTCATGTAGTATGCAGGCTTCACACCTATGTACTGATTGAGGGGACATGTACACATATATATTTGCCACGCAGATACCTGATGTGTGCAATGCACTTACTGTTTTAATCATAATATGTCCTACCATAGTAAAACCAAAACCCACACCACATTAACCAACAGTGACACACACACTATCAGTGTTTGCAGGATTCAAACCCCTACCTAACTATGTTATGATACTAGTGAGAGACGTATTAACATGGCGTGCTATTTGCTTTACTGGCTGGTTTTCCTTCTCCTGCTGTATGTATAGGATGGTGACATCATCAGACTGGACATGGTGATGCGTGTACACTTTGTTTTATGCCATTCCAGGAATGGTCCATGTGGGTCAGCAGGTGTCAACAGCTTGAACAGGACCTCATAATCCTTACCTTGTGTGATCTATCTGTGGATGCATTGACATTCCTTCATATGTCAACACATATTTATGCACAGCTTGTCGGTTTTGTGGATACTACATGTGTCTGGGATGTTGATAAAGGGCTATTCAAAGTCTATGTGAGACATGTGTAGCTGTGTTCAGTGATGTATGTCCTGGGTGGCTGCCTTGCAAACAGTCTAGCATGTTTGGGAACCATGATCCACACATGAACATACCACAGTTGGTAGGGTTGTGTGTATGTCAGCTTCCAATAGCTCTGTTTATGACTTCAACCATGATGGACTCCATGACCTTGCAGATCAGACTTCATAGGTGTACTGGACTGTACTTCCCATGGTGTGTTGTGCAACAACACTTGTGGGGAGTGCCATATGTTGCTGTAACACATTCAACGGTTCCACATCCTGTGTAGGGTGTGAGACTCAGCTGACTGTTCAGGTGCAGGATCTGTTTGTTCTGTAGTTTCTGCATGACACATATTGGGAATCAATGTATTCCACTTGCTGCCATGCTTTTGGCATTGGGGGTAGCTGCTCATCCATTCTACATGTGATATCTCCTGGTATTATGATATGGACTATCATCAGTGGGAGGTGGGTATGTATATATGGGCCTGTCTGTCAGGATGTCGGCATTGTCAGTCAGGTACAGATGGCCCTGACTCAGGTCATATATGGGTGTACATTGCTATTTATGACATAGCTGAAGGTGGTGTCATGATTCAGTCTGGACTAGTTCTCAGCTACTCTTTATAAAACACCAACGAACCTGAGCACTAATCCCTGTTATACTCTCTTACACACTTAACACCCTACTGATCATTTGTGATCAGGCTACAGAGTATGTCATCATAATATCCTGGCATGTCCAGGGGTCGGTTTCGTGTGTACTCTCCAGTCCAGCTGGTGAATATTGTGATGTTGACACAATGTCACATCTGCCTCATGTACACAGACAACCATCTCCTCCTCCCAACAAACTCAGATATATGTCTGAAATGCACCTATATAGACATACAGGGTGCTGAACTCTCTCGACCCATGACTGGCACAGTCTATCAGGTGGTGAAGGTAACCACACACACCACATATCAGTCTCACATATCCTCTAGCGACAGCACTCAAACCACATTATCACACATAGACATACTTGGATGCTGTAAATGAACTCTGCCTAAGTAGCAGAGACCTCCAAAGCAGACACACACACAACTGCTACCCCACTACAATACCCACATATCACATAGTTCACAATGTCAGTGTGCCACACAGTCACTGCCCTTCGGGCTAAACAACACACCTAATACACTTGTAATAGGCGACACTTATTGTCAGACACACTGACGTACCACTCACCAGCCCAAACAAGGGAATAGTCACTTTGGGCTGTCTGTCGGGTGCCAGGATCTGCCACATAACACATGCAGTCAGGTCACTCCAAAGCAAGTACAGGACTGGCACTATCATTGCCCAAGCCGGTGCGTAAAACCTCAGACGTTACTCCCTGGACCACATGACATGATACATGGAGGAACACTCTGATCATGTAGCCCAGGCCAGTATGACCCTGACCTTGTCAGACACACTGACGTACCACTCACCAGCCCAAACAAGGGAATAGTCACTTTGGGCTGTCTGTCGGGTGCCAGGATCTGCCACATAACACATGCAGTCAGGTCACTCCAAAGCAAGTGCAGGACTGGCACCATCATTGCCCAAGCTGGTGCGTAAAACCTCAGACGTTACTCCCTGGACCACATGACATGATACATGGAGGAACACTCTGATCATGTAGCCCAGGCCAGTATGACCCTGACCTTGTCTAGCATCTTACACCCACCAATTATGATGTCACAGTATACAGACAAACATATCACGTTTAACAGTTGGCTAACAAATTGGTGTCATTCATAGGGGATACAGTGTCTGTCAGCCTGTGGTGACATGCTCGACATGCCACGTAGCTTCACTATGGACAGCTTGCACCTGTCACCCTTGGACTTTCGAATGCTGGCTAAGGCTCTTGCTACCACCATAGTGCCTTTCTTAAGCTGGGCTCAAAAGACAAACCCACCTCCATATATATTACAGGGTAAATGAAACTAAGGGTAATGCTGCTCAACACCAGATGTGTTACCCTCATATTGCGGCCACTCAGGACTCTCCTCAGTATGGAGAATAGCGATATCTGTGCACTAACAGACGCCTGGTTCGGGCTCACTTATGCACAACAGCACTACCAGGTTATTTATGTTTCATACCATGCTTTCTGACCACAAGACTTGGAACAGACAACACAATTAGGGGGAGTATCCATATACATCACAGATACACACACCTCTGGGTTAGTAGCACTGCACAAAGCATCACAGACCATACATGTACAACTACCATTGTGCAAAACTGCCTTTCAGTTTGTTGCCTGCTACAGACCACCCTCCCAAACTCAGGAACCACACTCGGCTTTCATGGGAACTATGGAGAATATGAAGGTCTCCACAAACACCATTATATTGGGTGACTTCAAATACACAAATATTGACTGGGGATACTACTCAAGCCCCAACACCCTTGCCCAACAGTCGCTACAATTTGTAGACTCATATGCTATGGCACAACCAGTCAGCACAGCGACAAGGGGGAATACATACTGGACCTGATCATCACCAACATGGGGACTCCATGTTCCACACCAGCGATATACCCCTTATTGGTAAGGTCAGAACATACATGTATCTCACTGGACATACATATAACCACCACACACCCATCCTGGATAATCTTGGTGAACTTCTCATGAGCCAATGTCTCACTTCACCAAAGCAAGGTGGTATCCTTCAGAGACCCTGAGACAGTGGCAAATATGGCTCAGATTGCTGAATCCTTTACATACACATTCTATGGACACCTAGTGGACTGCATGGATTGTGCTATCCCAAATAACAACAGGACTCACTCCTCCAATGGCAGGGGACCTGTCTGGTAGACCCCAGCCATTAATAAGCTGTACAACGTCAGGAGGAAGCAACTACATGATAGAGCACAATCCCAGACGGGGAAGGCATCTGTGATCTGTACTAGCAGACAGCTACGATCACTCATGAACTCTTCTAAGGGCCGCTTCTACCGGACAATTGCACCAGACACAGGACTATCACACGGCCTTCTTCAGTTATGTCAGGAACCTGGGTGGACACTCACTGATATGCTGTGAGTTAATGCATACTGACTAATCTTACCCTGAACACACTGGCATTGCCAACATCCTGGCAAACAGGTTCAGTGCAGATGTCTCCCCCCATCCCCCCTAAGGAGCAACTATCAATCCCAACAGAGTGTAACCTCCCTGACATCACACAGTAATGGGTGAGTGCTGCCCTCCCCAAAGCGTACATCACAGCATCAATGGGACCAGACGGTGTCCCAGCCTGCATCTTACACGAGCTTCATGACAGATGTAACCCTTACATTACAGCACTGTTCAATATCAGAATTACTACATGATATGTACCCAAGGAATGGCGTATAGCGACAGTGGTCCCACTCCACAGAGTTGGTGCCACAACGGACCACAGACAATATTGCCCTATAAGCCTAACTAGCCTGTTCTGCAAAGCTATGGAGCGTATTGTCATGGGACTCATACACATAGACATCGGGAACCTACAGACACTGTGTCCTACACATTTCAGCATTGTTGTGGGCAGATCTTGCCTCTTGAACCTGTTTGTATTCTTTAAACAGTTAACAGGTCCATCGACATAGGGACGGTTGTCCACACAGCCTACCTGAACCTTGCAAAACCCTTCTACACAATAACCCACTGAGCCATTATGCATAGGCTCACCAGCGTCGATATGGACACATATCTCACATGATGGATTGCTACCTGGATCAGGGATAGCACCCACATGGTCAGAATTGCAGGTGCCATGTCTGACTATACATCAGTTACACATGGCATCCCACATGGCTCGGTCCTGGGACCTCTCTTGTTCAGTATATATTTGTCTGATGTACAGGCTACTACAGGGGGAATATGGCTGACCATGTTTGCACTTGACTGCAAACTGGGTGCCATAGTCAACTCTCCAGCTGTCACATGCATACTCAAACAGGGCCTCACAGAGATGGATGACTGGTGCCTGAGCCATGGCCTACAGATAAATGCCATTAGTTGCATAGTTATCCCCTTTGGGAATAACAACATGCCCACACATTACCACATAGATAGTACTCCATTACATACGGTAGGAGTCGTTAAGGGTTTGGGGACATGACTTGTTCGTACTGTCGCCTTTGACAATCATGTTGCCAAAGTGGTTGGAAAGACCTTCTATATAGGCCACCTTATCCCATATGGTTTCACATCTTGATCGAGTGAGGTCATTGTGCCCCTATACTCATCACAACCATGCTTGGTTACAATGCCACATTTGGGGTGTACCTTACCCGACACCTGCAGCAACTGTACTGGCCACAGAGGTTCCTCACCAAGCAGATCTAGGGACTCACACGGAAGCCCTGCACAGTTCGGATGCAGTAACTTCAGCTCTACTCAGTCGCTTACCAGCTACTCGGATATGATTTGTGCTGTTGTTTACAGATATACCCAACCCAGAATTACTGGACATGCTCCACCTCAGAATATCCAACTCCCTTGGAGCTACACACTCCAGGGATGTATACCTCAGCACAGATGTTAATAGGACACGATGGAGGGACAGATTCTTATCCCAGAGGCTCCACTCACTCCAGATTGTAATCCCAGTTTCACATAGGCAGAGCCACCCACTAACCACCTACAGGAGACATCTTGATGACTGTATGGGTGATCATATGTTTACCCCTGGGATATCTTCTGTGTCCCTGCTAGACAGAGGCATACTAGCCTAAATGTACATGGGCTATCTTGTGTGACCTACTATTCACATGCACAGTGTAGTAATCTGACAGGGTTGCAAATGGCAAACACACTCTGGCTAGGCTTGTACATGCCCTAGGGCGGATAGCCTAGTATCGACCTCTGAACCTATGCTAATGTTCGGGATGCACAATGTTTATTGCTGATACTGTTTGCAGGTCTTTATCATCTTTGCTTTACCAGTTTCTATGAACAACTTAGGTATCTGCAGAACATATTTGATTATGACAGGGTTCCACTATATTATATATGTGTCTGTTGTCATATAACTGTGTACACAGGGTGGATTGCTGGATAGTGAGAGGTTCCTGGGTTAACACATGCAACTGGTAGATATGTGTGGCCCACTGCTGTACTCAGACATGGCCTAAGTGTGTGAGCATGCCCAGTTCAGGCTTTCCGTGTTTTGTTGCCTGACATTTGTCTCATTTATTCAAGTGTGTGAGCATGCCCAGTGTGACCTTTCAGTATGTTGCTATCTGAGGTCCACTACATTTGTTGATGTGTGTGAACATGACCAATATTAACATTTATACTGTGTGTGTTGGAAGTCGGGTTCTGTTCTTACTGCAGGACTCACCTTTGTGTCATAACTCGACAGGGATTACGCTGTGCCTGCAGGGTTTCCATGAGATACTTTGCATAGACTTATCAACATTCCTTCATACGGGCTGACCACTGCAATACTGTCATGGTTTAGTGGTTCAGTACTTTAACTATAGTGCACAGTATCCTGGGTTCGAGGCCCATCACTGCTTTATATTTTTATACTGAGCAGACCAGGCTGCTTAAGGGCCAGTTAAGCAAATATGAGCATGTTGGCTTTTGTTCAGCTATGCCCTACTTAGACCAGGCTTGTCCGACATTGCTCAATATTCACCAACATTGCTGGATGTTGCCCAATATTACTCAACATTAACCACAGTTGTGCTAGTTGGTGTGTGCAATTTTGTTTGAATATACTACATGGTGGTAAATGCTGTTTAGCACTGCTTTATATTGCTTAACACATGGCAATCATGCCTCAGGTGGTGCTGCAGGGCTGCCTATGTTGGATGCACATACTACACTCCCTGTACATGTTTGAAAGCAGGTAGTGTCAACTTAGGCATCCCTTTTACTATATGTGCAAGTCAGAGAGAGGTATCATTTCCAAAGTTCCTACTGAGCCAGTGTATGTGCTATGCGTTGCCTCTTTGCCAAGGCCAAAGCATACTGGGAACGCCTCCTTCTGCCTACTGGGGCAGGCTCAGGTTGTTCCTCCTCCGAGTCACGCTCTGCCTGTGATGGCCTTGGCAATGGTGGGGGGCTGTTTGGCCCAGGCCTATGCTGGTCCTGCTGCAGCTGTTTTTGCAGGATCATATTATGTAGCATAGCACATACCATGACAATTTGGGTACATGTAGTTGGTGAGTACTGCAAGGCTCCACCAGATGTGTCCAGGCACCGGAACCGTGACTTGAGCAGCCCAAACACATGCTCGATTACATTACGTGTTTGTGCATGTGCCTCATTATGGCATTCCTGTTTAGGTGTGTGTGCATTTCTGATGGGTGTCATCAGCCACGGCTCCAGTGCATAGCCAGCATCCCCCACTAGGTGACCATGTGGGATGTTCCCATTGGCAAATGTCTGGTACAGCCGCGTCAGATGCCAGATATGGGAATCATGGTAGCTTCCAGGGTAGCCAGCACACACATTCCTTATTATGCCCTGGGCATCACACATGACCTGGCAGTTGATGGAGGGGAAGCCCTTGCAGTTGAAGTAGACCCTACCCCACTCACCGGCTGGTGCTTTAATGCATATGTGCATGCAGTCTATTGCACCCACTGCCTCAGGGTATTCTGCTATTTGCTGGAAGAGACCCATATTGCTGGCGAATACCTCATGGGAATTGGGGAAATATACATAATCACCGACATGTGCTGACATGGCATCCAGGAACTGGTGCAGTACCCTGGATGCTGATGCCTCTGATATCCCCATCATATCACCGGTTGGTGTCTGGAAGGTACCTGTTGCTAATATTCTTAGGCCAACACATACCTTGGTTTCCACTGGGATGGGTTCCCCTCTGTTGGTTCTGTGTGTGAGGCGTGGCCTGCATAGCTCAACAATTTGCTGCAGGAGGTCTCTGTCCACTCTATAGTGCTCCACTATCTCCAGCTCATGTAGCCCCTGGTAGGTTACCCTGGGCCTGAACACTCTTCTCCATCTTCTCACTGTGGGTTGTCCAGCAGCATTTCCATTGTCGCCACCCTCAGCATGTTGCATATGTCGCCTTATAACAGCAATGACAGCCCCTAACATTTTTTGTCTCAGCGAAGCTTTTTCAGTTTTCACCTCTATTAGCTTACTGCAGTGTTGCAGTGTCTCTTAAGAGAAACATAATGGACTGTTGTTTGCAGAGTTTTAAGTGCTGGGCTGGGCTAATGTACTGCCTGTGTAATTGCCTGATTCTGATTGTTTTCACCTGCTAGCTCTGCTAGTACTCCCTGGTAGCTTCCTACTATTTGTTGTGCTTCCTTTTTCCTTTCTGTTTCCTCTGGGGGGGGGGGCAGCACCGTGCACACAAGCGCAAACACACTCACGCCAGCTCACACGAGCGCACACATGCTTACACGGACTAAAATGTGCTTATTCGGGTTAAAACACGCGCACACCAGTGCAAACGCACTTACAACTCTTTCAACAGCCATATACATCATTACTCCGGCTTAAATGCGCACACTCACGCTTACATGCATGCACTCTGTCTTACTCAGGTTTACAGGTGCACACACCCGCGCATACCCGCTCAGCAAGAAACTTTGGTGTTATTCACGGCATACCCCTTCCATTTCTTGCCTTTACCTAGCCTACCTGTTGACACACCTCTTTCCATGATGTGTAAATGACAGCTGACACATGCCACTCTGCTCCAATGAGCTTCACTTCTTTCATACATACCCCACTCGTGATGTCACCTGTCTTCTACTCTGTTACTCCCCTTATCCTATTCCTACACTCCACTGACTGTGCTCATTTGCTATGTAAACTTGCAATTCACTATCCTAACCCTCCTTTGCATAGGACTGCCTACTAATGCTTGGTTACATCTCTTAGACTGAGCTTCCCCCCTTAGCAACCTCTACTCGGTGGCCATGTTGTCTTCAGCCTGCCATTCCCTTGCATTGTACATTAACAATTTAAATAAGATCCACATTTGTGGGTTTTAATTTTTATTTTTCTGTTTTTTTAGAGCGCAGCCCATTTGCGCGGTGCTGCGCTACGCTTAAACATCAGAAATCGGAGAAAAAAAATATTATTATTTTTTCTTTCATATTGCATCGGGAAACATTGCCAATGGCCATATATTTGGCCATTGGCATGCTTCCTGCACTGGATGGAACCTTTATTTAGAGCTGTCACGGCTCCGTTTTGCTATTTGCAGAACGGCACTCAGTTGTCAACTGAGTACATTTCTACAAATAACACTGCTCTTACTCGGACAGGTTCGGGTTTCCTGAATTGCAAATCTACCTCATTTGCATGCTTTTCGCCTGCAATGGAGGTAATTTGCATATCCCAGCCCAGTCCTTGTAAGAGTCATTTTAGGAGCTCTCTTGCACGTCCCTGCAGGCTGTTCCTGGATCGCTCTTAGGACATGATGGCTGCATGGAGTCTTACTCTACTCTTAGACTCCGTGCAAGCCATCGTGAATCCGGCCCACTTTTTCAAATGAAGTGGGAACATTCATGATATATCTTATCTTGTTTTAAAATGCTGTACAATACATATTAGTGTAAAATTATTTTGAAAAACAATAGACCACATTTATAAAAAATAAATAAATAAAAACACTTTTAATAGTGCTAACCTGCCATATAGTATACTACAGGTAACACATGAGAAGCTACAGTTTAGTGAAGTACATTTCCATCATGAATGATAAAAAAAATAAAAGAGATGACATAGGAGGGGAAGATAAAGAGATATAAACAGGATAACCCATTACTATACAGGAACTGCATTTCTTGCTCTAATGAAACAATTGACATGCATGATCACTAATGACATTTAATATGCAGCTATACAGCCTACAAAAAGAGATAGATAGATCAATAGGTAGATACATAGACAGGTAAATAGTTAGATATATGTATACAACCCACTATACAGCTGCAAGTATCATATTACCAAATCCACATGCTATAATGCATAGGGAAAACAAAATTTTAATGCAATGAATGCTGAGGATATTAACTAGAAATGCCTTTGTAGGTACTCTGAACATCATCTGACAACTAGACCCATGGTTGTCTTGTTCAGAAAGGCTATACTGTGCCACATTGCACATGTAGTCATAAGCATATGCATGATATACCATATATACTATGCATAATAATGCTCTGGTGGGGTACATGGGCCCTGTGACTGTGTTCATGCCTGAAAATGTGCACTATGGAAAGGCTAGAAACAGAGATAGAAAAGAAGGAAGAAAATACATAGAATGCAGTCTTTTTTGCCAAAGGGCCACACACACACACACTCTTAAAGCACTGCGTAATAAATTGCTACTGTAAAAATAGAAATTATTAAAACATTTGAAAATGGGTAAAGCACTGGTATGTTAAGTACACCCAAAAATTTACATGAATGTAATGAATATGGGTAATATATGTGCACATAAAATATGCCAAATAGCAAGGCACATCAGTGGCTATGTGGTTGCAGGCACAGGTGAAGAAGCACAAAGAAAGAGACATGGTCACAAGATGTAGACAGATGAGAATGATTTTGTGTGCTCAGTGTGTACTGATCCATTGCTGACTTCTCAAAGAAAACCTAGAGCTGGCATATAGCCAAGGCACAAAACAATGTATTCCCACTGTGTGTGTCATATGCCTAGGTATACATATGACTAAAATATTAATACAGTCCCATGCACAAAGAAGTGTGCTTACTGGTATGATCATTCATTTAGGGAGATCAGTATAAGTTGTAAGTGTTGGGTCTTCTGAAACACAGCAATCTCATCATAACAACAAGTACTTGTACTATTCCGTAATCTCCAGATATGAACCCTGCAAGACTCATAATAGATGTGCTGGTATGCGCAGGACAGAAGCTGGTATTGGGAGTCAAATTGCAAAGTAGATTGCATGCTCCAGTGCTGAAATCTGGAGCAGATATATCTGCCAGAGGTTAAAGAAGAAGAGCTGCTAATAAGCTGCTACTTCCTGTAGTCCAGAGTTTTATTCCCTCAGCTCTAACGCAACTGGTAAATTGGGCTAGGCACCTCAATGATCTCCTGGACCACATGCCAAAAAGCTATTTGCCTATATATATATATATATATATATATATATATATATATATATATATATATATATCCCATTCAGATCGCCAACATTTCAAAACTCTGAAGACCATATGGCCGAGACCATATGTCTGAAGCTTTGAAATTCTGAAACAAAAAACAAAAAAAAAAAAAAACAAGAAAATAGAACAAAACAACTTACCTGTACATTTTTTGCAGGGGGGAAGTCCTGCTGCAACCCATACCCCCTGCTTCTTAAATATACTAACTTTGAGATCGCACTACAGTGAGGAAAATGGCAAATCCCAGGTTCCTTGCTATACGATGATCCCAATATACAGTTTTCTGAGATATGGTCTTGGCCATATGGTCTTCAGAGATTTGAAACTTCGCTGATTTGATAGGGAACTATGTATATATATATATATATATATATATATATATATATATATGTATATACATATATATATATATATATATATATATATATATATATATATATATATATATACATGCATACAGAGAGAGAGAGAGAGAGATTTAGAACCATATAGCATTACAGGGGAACTTACAAGAAAAAAAACATCGTTTTGAAAATTTTGGTTATAAATATTTGCACAGTTTTGGAAGATACTAAGCTGTTTTTAACCACTTGTATGAATCAATGTCCTAATAATTATTACTTAATAACTATGGGTGTCTACTCCTTGTTTACAGTTACACAAAAAGATACAAGAATTGGTTGTATTACACCTTTTTTGTCTAGCTATACTGAGTTAGCAACATTTAAAGTGAATTTAATTTGTACTGTATTAAACATTGTCTTAGAAAATAACATCTTTATATTTCAAAGTGACCACTCTCTACAAAAGTCACGTGTAGCTATAGGTACAGCCTGTCCAAATGTTTACACAAATGTGCTATCAGAGTGGAAGAAGAATTATGCCTTGAATAATAATGAATTTAGAGCATAGTATGTATTATGGTAGATATGTAGATGATTTGTTTCTTGTACGGTCTGGTACTGTTGAATCATAACAAGATTTAAGGCTATTGATGTTCTTGATGTATGTTTATATAAGGATATCAGTGGTAACTTGCACACAGACATATATAGGAAGCAATGTAAAAAGAATTCATATTTAAACTGAGAAAGCATGCGTCCACTTCACATATGAAGTAATATAAGGGACAGCTAATGAGAAGTCTTGGTTAACTTTTGATGGCAAGAAATTAATTAAATCTATAGATACTATCCTTTATGATTTTACTGTCGGTAGTTATATTCAGTATCTGACATGGACCTTATAGTCCATTATGTTAAGTCAGAGAGAAATAAGAAAGCAAAACCTTTCTTTGATCATACAGTACCCCAGGTATGTGATAGCTCTTTCAAAAGCAATATACTAAGTTATAGTGATAATAAATGTGATTTAAAAATATCTTTAATATATTCATGACATGTGTGTAATATCAGTTGTATACTCAGGACAAATTGGAATATCTTAGCTGCCAATACAAAAAAATGCCTAAAATAGTTGGTAAACTTTCGGTTTAAAAATATTAACATTTTAAAATGACAATTATGTTACAGGAACAATTCATATGTAGTACATGGAGCACATCAATTATGTTCCTATATTTGGAAAAAGATAAATCAGTTAAGTGCTAGAGTGGAGCAAGACCCGACCTTAACAAATGTTAAGCACCCCCTGTTTGAGTTGTTATGGTCAGATCTTTGGCTAGGCAGTAAAATCTTCCAGTATTGATGAACAAATGACAGTGACAGAATAAAAGAGTTAGTTCTTAATGCTGTACATACTAATAAGATGTACCTTCCTCCTACAGACTTAGAAAGTAGCTAGAATAACAGGATGTGTGTTTGCCGGCATTTTCTCTGAAGGATACACATTCTGAATCTCTAATGTATGTCACTATTCAGTGATTTCAGTCATCTGTGATTTGCCTGAAAACCACAGGTTTTATAAGGAACAGACCAAACAAATGAGGTAAAAATTTACAACAATTTGGTCAGTTTAGAAGCAAGGCAAGGTCAATGTAAATGTAAGTGGCTACATTCTTTACAGCTCTGAAAGCCGGCAAACACTTATCACTTTTTTTTGCCATTTTCACTGTAACTAGTACTACTTGGAACAGATTACACTCTGTGCATTACAAAGAATTATGGCTGGATCAACATCCTCACAGATAGGTTCAGTGCTAACTTTACCCCCCCTCTCACCCCCTAGAGGGTCCATCTCTATACCGGAAGAATGCAAAGTTCCTGTAATCAAGGCTGCACAGAAAAAAAAACACTCTCCAAAGCCAAGAACACAGCATCCATGGGACCTGACAATAAATACCCCAGGCTGCATTCTACATGAACTACAGAATGAACTGGCACCCTTCCTAAGTACCATGTTCAATCATAGCCTCACCTCAGGCTTTGTGCCTACTAAATGGTGCACCGTGATGGTTATCCCACTCTACAAAGGGGGAGCCATGACGGACCCCGGGAACTACCGCCCCATTAGCCTGACAAGCCTGGTCTGTAAGGCCAATGAACGTATCATCATGGAACTCATAAACAAAGACATTGGTAATCTCCAAACTCTGGACCCTACCCAGGTCGGATTTGTAAAAGGCAGATCATGTCTCCTAAACCTGATTGACTTCTTTGAAGCAGTCACCAAAGCCATAGATGAGGGTAAGGTGGTTCACACAGCTTATCTAGATCTCGCCAAGGCTTTCAACACTATCCCCCACTCTGGAATTATAGATAAACTCACTAAACTAGGTATAAATCCCTATGTCACACGACCAGTGACAAGTGGAGTATCACAGGGTTCAGTCCTGGGTCCTCTCATGTTTGGTATCTACTTCTCTGAAGTACAGGCTAACACAGAAGGTCTTTGGCTAACAAAGTTTGCAGATGACTGCAAACTAGGAGCAATAATCGAAACTCCTAACAATGTGGACATACTACAAAAGGGCCTCACTAAGACAGATGTCTGGTGTCAAAGCCATGGCCTGAAGCTCAATGCCAAAAATGTATTGTCATCCCCTTTGGTAAAAACTCTGTACCCATGAATTACCATATAGCTGGTAGTCTACTTAAAGCCGAAAATGTGATAAGAGACCTTGGGACACAGGTGGACAGTAGTCTCTCCTTTGATAATCACATCACCACAGTGGTCAGGAAATCCTTCTATGTGGCTTACCTCATCACAAAAGGTTTCTCATCCATAAAAAAAGAGGTAATTGTTCCCCTCTACTCATCACTCATTAGACCCATTATAGAGTACAACGCCCTTTTTGGTGTACCTCACAAGACATCTACAACAACTGGAAAGGCCAGAGAAATACCTCACAAAGAGGATTACTGGCCTCAAACAGATGCCCTACGCAGACCGTCTCAAAAAGTTTCAGCTTTACTCCATCGCATATCACCTACTCAGAGGTGATCTCTGCCTAACATATGAAGCTATGTCAAACCCAGAGCTGTTGGACATGCTCCACTTAAAGAAATTCCAATCCCTCTGAGCTACAAGCTCTAGGGACCTAAACCTTGTCACCACAATAAACAGAACATGCTGGAGGGATAGATTCCTGTCCCAGAGACTTCCCATACTCTGGAACAAACTACCTATCTATGTCAAACAGAGCTCCTTATTAGCAGTCTTCAAGAAAAATCTTGATGATTGGATGGGAAATAGGAAATTAACCCCAGGGATCACTTCTGTGGCTCTGTTCGACAGGGGCACAAGAAAATAATTCTCTTGGGTGGCGAAAGCCAGGGTACATTTTTGGCTAGGCTTATATAGGCCCTAGGGCCAATAGCTTAGTACCTACCTATGAACCTATGAACCTATGATCTCTGATCATAATTTTATAACCCTAAAATATGTGTTCTCGACATGAATGCCAAGATGTCTTCATGGAATCATGTACACACTTGATAAATACACTGTGTTTCCCATAATACCGATTTTATCAAATCAGCTTTTTTTTCCTATAAGATTTCTTTAAGTTCTTTTGAGGGATTTTCCAACTGTGTTTTGCATTCTTTTGTTACCAAAAATGTATTCCCAATACTGAAATTTCTTTCATCATAAACTGTATTCCTCCTATTTATATCTTCTCCCCTAAACCTTTACTTTTATCCTTATTTAGTGCCATACCTATATCTTTTAAACAAGCTATCACACAAAATATGTCTTCTTTCATCCATAAATTATTTTTAGTAATTATAATATCATCCGTATATTTCATTACAATTGGAATATGTACACCTGTTTATGTTACACACTTTGCATTCTTCATTACACTATTCACCTTACTGACTACCATAATCATAACTAAAGCAAATAATATACCACTCATAGGACAAGCTTATCTTATCCCATTACTTATCCCTATTTCCTTACTTAACCAGCCATTAATTAAAATTCTTATCTTATTATTACTATATGCTGTCATATAAACTTTTTTAACTTTGTCACTAAAATTGTATGCCTGTATTAATTCCAATAATGTCTTATGCTCTGTTGAATCAAATGTTTTATTAATATCACCTACCATAAATTTTGCATCATTTCTTCTGTTTAAGATGTCATCTACAGTCTCTCTTATTATCATTGATAATTCTTGAATTCTTAACTTTTCGTCCATTATATTTTCCATAATATTTTCCAGTCTTTCTTGAATTAACTGCATAAAAATATAATCTGTATTATTTAATACTATTAGTCATCATTTCTTATCTTCTTTTCACATTTTTCCTCAAATAAATTTTAATATTCCACTACACAATTCCTTATAACAAAAAACGTCATTTAACCATTCATTTAAAATGCATAACAAGTATTTTTTCTGACATTCCATTACATTTTTAAACATTTTATATCCTATTCCAGCTGGACCTGCTACTAAATCTATATTAACTTGTCTAAGGACATTATCTAATTCATACGTAATAATATCTTTCTCAATTTCATTATATACTTGATCTGAAAAACTTTTTGCTATCCATATTTTATTATAACCTTTCATTTTTTTCTTTAAACCTTTCTTTCACAAATGAATTATGGTTTCCATTATCTGTTTTTAATGTATTGCTATTTCCCCTTTCTTATTTATATCCTTCTCATTACACTACTGTCTTCCTTCACAGTCTTACCCAAATATGCTGACACTTCTTCCTTCATTCCATATAATACATTTTTTGTCTATTTAACAAAGTCATGATCATTTCATAATTTCTTTTAAGACTCTTTCTTTATCATAATACTCACTCTAATTCTTTTCTAGCTTTTCAAAAGCATTTCTATATATTTCTACATATCATGCTTTTTCTATTCTTCTACGTTCCTATCACCATTTCAAAAAGCTCTTATATTTATTTTTAAACATAATCCACAATTTCAACCAACTGACATAAAATGCTTCCATAGTAACATGATCTCTCCATAATTGTATACATTTTTGTTTTCCCTTTTCATTGCATTCTTTCTCATTTATTCATATTATTCTTTTTCCAATCTTTATAGGTTCTTAATTTTCATATATTGCTAAATGATCTATAGTCTGTTCTAACTGCTTCCCCTTCTGTTATCCTTATTCCTTTAGATATTATAAAATAATCAATTTTGGATTTAAAAACATGTCTTATTTGTACCCATATCATTCTATTTCACATAACTAATTTACCACAATTCAAAACCTCAACCACTTTTCTTATATCCTTTCCTTTCTTTTTGTTATGCCTCCTAAATTACAATTAAAATATCCTGTTATAATATTCATATTTACTACTACATAATCCAGTTGTTGAGATAAACTCTCCTTTCCTTTGCATATAACATATGCCTATAAAGCAATAATTCTATATATTTTTTCTTGTCATCTGACATCAATAATAATCTTCCCATTCTTAATATTGTTACATCTAATAGGTTCATAGGTTCATAGGTAGGTACTAGTCTATCTGCCCGAAGGCATTTATAAGCCTATCCGGAATGTGTTGGCTTTCGCTGCCCCCTTAGATTAGTTCCCTGTGCCTCTGTCCAGCAGAGCCATTGAAGTGATCCCTGGGGTAAACTTTCTGTTTCCCATCCACTCATCAAGGTTTCTCTTGAAGAGGGTTAGCGAGGAGCTCTGCCTAATGTAGATTGGAATCTTGTTCCAGAGCATGGGAAGTCTCTGGGACAGGAATCTATCCCTCCAGCACATCCTATTTATTGTTGTGGTGAGGTTTAGATCCCTGGAGTGTGTGGCTCGAGGGGATATGGTTTTCTTTAGGTGGAGCATGTCCAGCAATTCTGGTTTGGACATGGCCTTGTATGTCAGGCAGAGATCACCTCTGAGTAGGCGGTATGCAACCGAGGACAGCTGGAGTTTCTTCAGTCAAACTGCATAGGGCATCTGCTTGAGGCCAGTGATCCTCTTGGTGAGGAACTTCTGTGGTCTTTCCAGTTGTTGCAGGTGTCTTGTAAGGTACATCCCAAATGGGGCATTGTACTCTATGATGGGTTTGATGAGTGATGCATAGAGGGGCCCAATGACCTCTTTCAATCTGGATGCAAACCCTTTTGTGATTAAGTGGGCCACATAGAAGGATTTTCTAACCACTTTGGCAATGTGATTATCAAAGGAGAGGTTACAATCTACTTGGGTCCCCAGATCCCTTATTATGTCTTCCGTATTTAGGGGGCTACCACCTATGTGGTAGTTTGTGGGTACTTTGTTTTTTCCAAAGGGGATGACTATGCACTTTTTGGCATTTAGCTTGAGACCATGGTTTTGATACCAGGTATCTGTCTCAGTGAGACCCTTTTGGAGGATGTCTGTGTCAGCCGGAGAGTCAATTATAGCCCCTAGTTTGCAGTCGCCTGCAAACTTGGTGAGCCATAGTCCTCCTGTGCTTGCCTGTACCTCTGAGAAGTATATGCTGAACAGGAGGGGTCCTAGGACTGAGCCCTGGGAAATGCCACTTGTAACAGGTTTAGAGTCAGACCTAGCTCCTGCAACTCTTACTATGTGGGTTCTGTCCGTGAGCCAGTTGGCAACCCATCTCATGATGTAGGGGTTTATGTTCAGGCTGATGAGCTTGTCTATAATACCTGAGTGGGGAATAGTGTTGAAGGCCTTTGTGAGGTCTAGGTAGGCTGTGTGGACCACCTTTCCCTCATCTATAGCCTTGGAAACTGTCTCAAAGAAGTTCAGCAGGTTTAGGAGGCATGATCTGCCCTTAACAAAGTCGAACTGGGTTGGGTCCAGTGTTTGGAGGTTTCCAATGTCTCTGTTAATGAGATCCATGATGATGCGCTCCACAGCTTTGCAGACCAAGCTAGTCAGGCTTTTAGGGTGATAGTTCCCGGACTCCGTTGCGGCTCCACCTTTGTGATGCGGAATAACCGTTGTTGTGCCCCACTCTGTGGGCACATAGCCTGTGGAGAGGCTGAGTTTAAACAGTGTGTTTAGATGAGGGGTTAGTTCATCTTTGAGCTCATGTAGGACACAGCTTGGATACCGTCCGGTCCCATTGATGCTGTGTTTTTGTCTTTGGAAAGGTCTGTTTTAACCTGAGTGTCTGTGATTTCAGGGCACTACATTCTTCTGGTATAGTTATGGGCCCTTTTGAGGGTGAGAGGGGTGAAGTTTGCACTGAAACTGTCTGCCAGAATGTTGGCTATATTGGTCGGTTAAGTGTATTTTGTGCCATTCTGCACTAACTTCAAGCAGATCAGAGAATTGACACTTAGATTCTTGACATAGGTAAAGAATGCCTTGTGGTTATCTTTGGAGTCCATGGTAAATTTTCTTTCGAAGCTAGCCTTGGATGATTTTATGAGGGAACGTAGTTTCTTGCTTATACTGATCAGGGATGTCTTCCCTTCTTGGGATTTTACTCTTTTCTGTACTAGTTTCCTCCTTTTATTGTATAGCTTGTTTATGGCAGGGGTCCACCAGATTGGTTTCCTTTTCTTGGAGGAGTGAGTCTTGGTTTTGTTTGGGATAGCACGATCCATGCATTCTTGTAGGTGCCCATAGAGTATATTAGTAAAGGATTTTGCAGCTTGGACAGCGTTATCCTTTAGCATGGGGGCTTTGAAACTTCTCACCTCGGTCTTAAGTAACATGAAGTTTGTTTTTGAAAAGTTTTTCACGGTGGTTTCTTTGACCGGAGGTGGTGGCGGAATGTGGATATCCAGAGTGATTAGTTTATGGTTAGATCTAACCAGTGAGGGGTTGAACTCTGGTGTGGAACACCGGTCGCCCATGTTGGTGATGACCAGGTCCAATATATTGTCACCTCTGGTGGTGGTGTTAACCAGTTGATCCAGTGCATTTGAGTTTATAAATTCTTGGAAATGCTGGGCCAGGGAGTTTGTACTTGAGTAGTTCTCCCAGTTAATGTTTGGATAATTGAAATCACCCAATATCACGGTGTTTGGTAGGACCTTTATGTTTCCTAGTCTTTCCAGGAATGTGGAGTGGGGGTCCTGGGACATGGTGGGTGATCTGTAGCAAGCTATAATTTGAATAACAGTTTTGCCTGTTGTTAGTTGCACGTGCATGATCTCTGAAGTATCGTGCTGTGCCAGTAACCTGGAGGTGTGGGAATCCTTGATGAATATGGATACTCCCCCACCTTTTGTATTTCGGTCCGGGTTTTCTGGCCGAAATCTATGGTATGAGTTGTAGCCTGGTAGTGCTGGGGTGCTCTCTGGAGCCTTAAACCAGGTTTCTGTTACTGCACATATATCGATTTTCTCCATACTGAGGAGTGCCTCGAGTGCATGCATTTTGAGGTTTAGACTTCTGGCATTGAACAGCATTACCCTCAATTTTTTGTTACTTGTGCTATTTTTGGTGGTGGGTTTGTCTTTTGAGCCTTGCCTAAACAAGGCACTATAGGGGTGGCAAGAGCCTTGGCCAGTATTCGAAAGCCTAAGGGTGACAGGTGCAAGCCATCTCTATCAAAGCAGCGTGGCTTGTCGAGCAAGTCATCCCAGGCTGACAGACACTGGATCCCCTTTGAATGACACCAGAAGCTTAGCCAATTGTTGAAAGTGACAATTTTTTCTCTATACCGTGGTATCATTCTTGGTGAGGGCAGGATGCTACTCAGGGTCAGGGTCATACTAGCCTGGGCTATGTGATCAGAGAGCTCCTCTATGTCTCTTTTCATGTAGTCCAGGGAGGTTTGGCTCAGGTCATTCACACCAACATGGACAATGACAGAGTCATATTTGTACTTGTCCTGGATTTACCTGAGTGCTTGTGTTATGTGACAGATCCTGGCACCTGACAGGGCAACTAACAGTAACCTTCACCTTGTTCAGCCTAGTGAGTGGGACATCAGTGTGCCTGACTATAAAGTCACCTATTACTAGTGTGTAAGGTATGTTATTTTTCCTTAAGGGCTGTGATTGTGTGGCACACTGGTTTTGTGAAGTATGTGTTTCATGGTTTGTGTTGGGGGGTGGCGGTTGCTTGGATATCTGCTTTGGAGGTCTCTATTACTTTTGAAGATTTTTATTTAGAGCCTCCGAGTATGTTTTTGTGTATTTATGTGTGTTTTTTGCCAGTGCTGGTTTCATAGGTCTATGTGAGACTGGTGGTGTGATGCTAGTAATTCCCTTCTCCTCTTGACTGCCTGGTCCAGTCTTGGATTGAGAGAGCTTAGCCTCCAGTTTGGCTGTATAATTGCATCTCTTGCATGTATTAGTGTTTGGTGGAAGGAGGAGAGGGTTGTATGTGCACATGAGGCAATTGTAACATTGCCTCAAAATGCCCAGATTCACCAGTTGGACTGGAAAGTACATCTGAAACTGCCCTTTGGACATTGCCTGGATAGGTACAGTGAACTGTTTTACTGATTGGCTGGTAAGGTTGAATAGAGAGGCTTATCCGTCTCTACAGTATAGGGGCATCTAGTGCAAAGGTTTATTAGTGCTTGCTATGAGTTTTGTGAAAGTGCAGGGATGAGAAGTGAATGATTTGAGTTCTTAAGTTGAAAGTTTGTCTAGTTCCAAGGGAAAAATTGAAGAGCAGACTTTGTGGAGCCAGGAATAGTTATACCCTAGCTAACCGGCGCTGCCTGGCGTGCAAAGCCATGCAGATGTGGGTTTTATAGCAGGGAAATGAAAGAGATGAAAATTAGCCCAAAATGGCCAATAAACTTCTAATTACTGGGCTGAATCCACTCCTCTAGGGACAGATAGGCTGCTCAAAGCTCCCTCACAGTGAACAGAGAAACTTCCTTCTATCCAAGTAAGGTATAGGCAAACACAGAAACTTGTAACACAGCCCTGAATTCAGCACTAACCTGAAAACTGGACTAAACTAACTTAAAAAGGCGGGAAAACAAGTATTTTTTTGTTTTATTTTTTGTTTTTTTTTCAGAAAATAAAGCAGATACAATAAAAAAACACTTTAAATACACAGAAATGGCTATCACACTTAGTGTGTAGCCTACAACAGTTAAACAGGTAATGTAAACACAAAAACAACTTTGTTAAAGTGCAGGCAATAAAATAAGTACAATATGTAGCTGAAACAAGCTTTTTAAATCAAAGAAACTCTAGAAAATCGGTGTTTTAGGAGGAATTAGCTAAAGGCAGCAAGAAAATGCAGAAAAATGACACAATCACTCCAAAGTCTCTCTTTTGTCTCTCTGCTGCTATAGAACTCTGCAGGGCACCAGGCAGGAGCTTGCTGAACTGTATACTAGCACAAAAACCTTGCAAATGTGGGTTTTATAGCAGGAAAATGAAAGAGATAGAAATTAGCCCAAAATGGCCAATAAACTACTAATTTCTGGGCTGAAACGACTCCTCCAGGGACAGACAGGCTGCTCAAAGCTCCCTCTCCCACAGTGAGCAGAGAAACTTCCTTCTATCCAAGTAAGGTATGGGCAAACACAGAAACTTGTAACACAGCCCTGAATTCAGCACTAACCAGAAAACTGGACTAAACTAGCTTAGAAAGGCAGGAAAATAAGTATATATTTTTTTCAGAAAATAAAGCAGATACAATCAAAAAAACACTTTAAATGCACAGAAATGGCTATCACACTTGACTGTGCAGCCTACAACAGTTAAACAGGCAATTTAAACAGAAAAACTACTTTGTTAAAATACAGGCAGTAAAATAAGTACAATATGTAGCTGAAATAAGCTTTTTAAATCACAGAAACTCTAGAAAATCTGCATTTTAGGCGGAATTAGCTAAAGGCAGCAAGAAAATGCAGAAAAATGATACCTAATCTTTGCAAAGTCTCTCTTTTGTCTCTCTGCTGCTGTAAATATATTTACAATTCTTCTACATAATACTGCTATTCCTGAAAAATGTTTATTTCCCAAATGTCATATTATATTTCCATCCCTGTTTTTTTCTGTTTGCAATCTTTCTTCATTTAGTAAATGTCTTATGTCTTCTATAATTATATCTATGCCACATTTTTACACCATTATAAAATCCCTATTCTTATTATTTTTAATACTGTTTATACTTATTGAAATAAATCTTAAATCATTAATATCCATTTTCCTTAATTTAGGAGAAATCATTTACCTTTTTAATTTTTGTTTCTCATTTCCTGTGTTTTTTCTTTTATAACCATATCTTTAAACTTTCTTTTCGTATCTTTCACTCTCCTTCTGATGGACATTTTTCCTTTTACTATTTTCCAGTTTATATATTATTCATCACTAATTTCTGACTTGTTTCTATCTCCTTTCTATCTTCATGTTCTTTATTTTTATCTATATTTATATTTTCATTTATAATCCTAATTTGTCTATCATTCTTTTTTTGTAAAATTTTCATGAAGATCATAACTCTTTATATTGGAATCCCTTTCTTAGCCATTCTTTTAACACTTTTAATTTTTTTTGAGTTAATGTCATATTCTTATACATTCTATATTCAATTCCATCTGAACTAACAGAAGATTCCAAATTTACCTCCCTGAAAATGCTTTTCAATTCTTCCATTTTAATCTATTTTTTCCAAGTCTTTACTATTTCTTTCTGAAAAGAAAACATTTAATTTCCATTTCTTACTAAATTGCATTATTTGTCCTCTAAAGCTTTCTCTAACATTCCTTTCTACTACTTCAAGAATCTTATCATGTGTACTATGCAGTATACCTGACATGGCCTTCATTTGCCTCATGATCCTGTCATTTCCTTTAATAAATTTGCTCAAATATGGAGCAATTTGCTCTTTTTTCCTTATAAAAATATATTTGCTTATACAGCTAATACTTTATTTTCCTCTTAAGTCATATAATTCTTACTCTTTAATGAAATGCCTTTCTTTGTTCCTTTCTAAACTAACAAATATATCCTTAGTTAATATTTCATATTCTATTTTTACTTCCTTCTTTTTATATTCTCTCAACTTATATAACACTTTTTATATTTTTGTTTAAAATACAACCATCATTCTTACCAATCTTTATAAAAAGACTTCATTTATATATGATCTGCCATAAATTTAATGTATCAATCTTCACCTCATCATCGCATTTAACTTCATTAATATTTTTATCTAAGTTGCCCTGTGATCTGAAAAACATGTCCCAAAAACTCTTCTTCTACAGTTTGTATTCCTGATGAAATGAAAAAAAATCTATTTCCATTTTATGTTCCCCTCTATGATAAGTCCAAGTACTCATATTCCAAATACATAAACTCCATATCTTATATCTAACATCTTTTTAGCATCATATGCTTTCTTTTTTGTTGCCTTATATTACAATTAAAATCTACTGCAACAATTATATCCATGTTTACTCCTAAAAATTGAATTATATTTTGAACACCTCTTCTCTTTCTTTTTTGCCACATACACATAAGTCACTGTAATTCTAAAAATCTGATCTTTCTATCTTACATCAAGAATTGTAGTTCGACCTACAATAACAAAAGTAATATTCAAAAATATTATTGTTTCCTTATATAAAATCATTATTCCTGAATATGTCTCTCTCCTTAAATTAAAAATGACATTTTCCCCACCATACTTCTAATCATTGTTTCTCTTATTTTGTTAAAAACCTAGTATCTTCTAATATAATAGTCAATTTTCTGCTTTTACACCACTCAAGAATGTCTATTCCTATTCATCTTACAATAATCGTTAAACTATTAACATTTAATTCAGGTATCTTACAAAAAAAGTTAACTTTCTAATATTATACTTAACCTTTCCCTTTCTTTTTCTCTTTATTATGTCCTTCTATAGTTTACCTTTTACTTTCTTGAACTCTGTTACCAATAGAATTTCTTCTTTGCTTAACTAAATTCCATTTTATCTCTTCACTATCATTTAATCCAGATTTTTTTCATCTCCTTTATTAAAATTAAAACTTTCTTTACTAACTTTTTGTGATTCTTTCTTATGCTCCAAATTATTTATTTCTTCACATTCTGTTTCTATGCTCCTTACTTTTTTCTCCATGTCTATGGACTCAGTTTTGTGATTGTGCTCTACTAATGCTTCTACCATCTCCTGTTCTACTTCTTTTACTTTAACTTTACATTCCATCCCCGTTTTAACTTTTTAATCTTTATAAGACTTTACTTCACACTTTCTTATATCATGTTCTGTTTTCCACTAGCAAAACCTTTTCTTTTTTCACAATTATTATTCAAATGATCACCTTTCATGCACAAAAAACAAGTCTTTGGCTAGCCACAATATTTTGCCATACCTTTGTCCCCTTCAAAATTTATAATTCTTCGGATGTGTTTAATATTATCCTTTTCAGTTTTCAGAGCAACACTACAATTCCATGCACCCATCCACAAATCTCATTGTCATAAACTTATACAATATCAATCGCATCTTTATATAAACTTAATATATTTTCTTTTTAAAGTTACTTTTTCAACCTCAGTTTTGAATTAAATGTCAATTTTCTTTTTAATCTCTTTGTGAAATGCTTTAAATACATAAGAGTTCCAAGGGACAGCCTTTCTTTTTTCATACTCTCCCAAAATGTTTTCCATCACTTGACCAGTCTCAAAAATAATATTGCAAAATGTGTCTTTATTTATATGAATTAATGCCCTTATGTCATATGTTTTAACTCCTAAAGACAATATTATTTTGTTCCATATCTTACATCTGTGCAGTTTATCTTCTTCTTTTTTTTTAATTTGTACCTTAAAAAGTTATTTTCTTCCCATATTTATTGTTTTCTTTCCTTATCCCTCTTTTTCTACTCTAGCATTTACCATCTTGGCAAGTCTCTAAATGTTTCTTGACTTAATATCTTATATCTCTCTTCTTCTTTTCTTATTTTCTTCCTTATACATTCTAAAATACTTTTTTATATTTTCTTTAAAAATTAAGCCACCAAACAGTCCAATTCTCATACAACTCCCTCATAGTTGTATGATATTTCCATAATTCCACAACATAAACTATCAGATATTATCGATTTGTTGAACATCCTCTCTTTGTATCGTCTCCATTAAGTCTTCCCATGAAACATCATTACCACTTTCAGGCTCAATGGCATTTATTAAATCCATGAGCAAATCATCCATCAACCCTTCTAATTGGAGGGTTGTAACAATACATTCCTGTATTGACTCTTCATATCTGAAGAGATTTTGCTGAAATAAGTCCTCTGAATCAATCCCTGTAGTTAATGATTTTTCCTCTCCATTAATCTCAAACTGAGAAAGCTCAGACACTTTCTCAGCTTTGCTGCATGTGTGATCACCTTCCTACAAAGATTTGCCTGCCTTTGCATTACCACTTTTCTCCTCCAACTCCTGGCAATCCTCTTTTTCAACAAAAACATCTTTTACCTTGGCCACTACTTTCATAGCTTTATCCCTATGCTCCAAACACTCCATCATTTTTTATTTCTCCTCCTGGCTTCTCTGAGATGCTGCTGTGCTCAGTATGGAAACCAGAAGTATCACCGCAAAAACAGATTGTCTTAGGCAAAAGATTAGGAGTTTTTTATTGATATATACATTACATATTATTTACATATTTACATTATTTACATCTAGTTACAAATCTCCATACATTATAAACTTCAATTTAAGCATTCCCCCCACTCTTTTATCCACAACCAAAACATTATTTTTTCCAAAATTTTTGTCAAAGTCCATTTTCCTTTGCATTTAATTTCATTTAGGCTCTCGTTCCATATAGTCCATGAAGCATAAAATATTACTCTGTCCATTTTCTTCACTTCTTCCTGTTTATGTGCACCATAATAACCAAATTCTATTATGTCCATATTTATTTGTTCAAATTTTAACAAACTTCTTATCCTATTTTCTTTACATATTTCTTTCCACAAATTATTAACTCTTTCACATTTCAAAAACACATGGTCAGTAGTCTCAAACTCTCCACACTTATTACATATTCTATCTTGCTTTTTTTATATGGCATAGCTGCGGTAGCGTTGTCGCCTCACAGTAAGACTCTTGTCTGGTTCGATTCTCAGCTAGACCATCCTCTGCATGGAGACATGCGTGAATGGGCGTACCTTCGTTGAAGTTTGTGCATCAGAGCTGGCAACTCAGCATGTAAAAATGTACTGCCAATCATTAGCGGACCGGAGTTCCGCTGTGGCGACCCCTAACCGGGAAAAGCCGAAAGACACAACATTTGCTGTAACAAGCAATTTTCTAATAAACAATCTCCATAAAAAAATCATTACATTCTTTAATCTTTTTATAGTTATTATATCTCAACATTATGGCTTTTTTCTTATCTATTTCTAAATATTTCCATAGATCAATACAATAAAATGCTTTCATATGCTTAAATACCATTCCTTTCTATTTTTCTCACATACATTCTTTTTTTTTATTTTCCATAACACAATTTTGTTTTGGTACACTTTCATTTCTTCATTTACAGTGCTATTACTTCATTTTTAACTTCCATTCCTTCCCATAATTCCTTGTATTTATAATATAGTATCATTTCTATCAAGTTTTTATTTTCCTTCGTAATTCCTTTTAATACCTTATATAAAATTAAAGATGCTACATGTACTATTGGGCTTATTAAACCCAAACATCCTGGCTTTTCTTTCATATACAGAATCCCTCTTTTGACTGGATTCAGTCTAGACCCCCATATAAAAGATAATATAATCATCATTAATTCAGTTTCATACTTAATAGGAATCATATAGATGTTAGCAACATAAGCATTTTTCCTATTACCATGGTGTTCAACAAGTGTGCTTTTTTCTATATGTAAATCTATATGATTTCCAAAACTTAGTCATATCCTTTACTTTTTTGAGTACATTATCCCATTGTTGTTTTCTGTATTCATTCCTTCCAAATGTTATTCCTAATATATCTATATATTTTTCATTGAACTCAACATCTCCTATCATACTTTCAAAACCAAATCCTTTACTTTTGTCCTTATTTATACTTAAACCAATTTGTTTAATTTATATTTAGTTTTTCATTTACTTTTTCCAGCCATACTTTATTTTTAACAATTAATACAATATCATCTGCATAATTATACATTACTGGTAATTGTACTTCATTCATCATTTTGTATCCACCACTACTTGACATTGTATTAATTTCCTTCACTATTATATTCATAACTAATAAGAAATTTACACTACTAGCTGGGCAGCCCTGCTTTATTCCACATTCTATGTTTATTTCTTCCCCAATTCAGCCATTTACATTTAGTTTCACATAATTCATAGTTCCTTTCATAAACAGATTTTATTACTTTAATATTTTATTGCTTACATTATATGACTGCAAAATTGCCCATAATGATTTATATTGACTATTATCATAAGCTTTACTTATAACCTTCACTTCTACATTTTTTATTTATATCATCAATTATTTCTCTTATTATTGATAATAACTATTGAGTTCCTTTTCTTTTCTTCCAAATACATTTTGGTCATATATTCTATCCATTTTTTCTGTAACATTTTTGTTATTATTCTCATAAAAAAATTATAATCTGCATTATTCAATCTTATAGGTCTCCAGTTTTGTATCTCCTCTTTATTTCCCTTTTTAAATATAAATTTTATAACTTCTGTACATATCTCTTTCTGTCTTTAATTCCAGCTTCTAACCATTCACTCATAAATTCAATATAAATTGTTTGCCACTCTTTCATTTCTTTATACGTACTATATATAATTCCGCCCAATCCTGTTGCAGAATTCATGCTGATATCTTTTAGAATTTCATTAAATTCTTTCATGGTTATTTTTTTGTTCTAAATACTCATTCCCCGGGATTCAGAAAACTTCCATGCAAGAATAGCTTATTCTTGCAGAGAAGGGACCGCTCCTGTGCAGTACGGCAGTGTGCCATACATATTCATGAAGATGTGCTGCCATGCTGTAATACGGAAATGGTTCTGTATAGGAGTGCAGGAGGTGTGTCTGAGAACAGTGGTCTCACAATACACACACCCCCTGCACAACAGAATTGCCATATGGCAATTTAAATAGAGCAAGAATGCTCGTAACACCCCCAGGCCATCAGAGTAAGAAATCTGGACAAAGCCATAAGAGACACTTGCCCCTACAAAGCCAAAAAGTTGATAGAATAACAGGTTTAGCATAAGCATGAATTTTCATCAGGGTATGAAGCACATAGCGCAAACCTTCCAACCCATCAGAGTAGGGAATCTGGACAAAGCCATAAGGGACAACCATCCCTACAAAGCCAGAAAGTTGATAGAATAACAGGTTTAGCATAAGCATGAATTTTCGGCAGGGTATGAAGCACATAGCACACACCTCCCAACTCATCAGAGTAAGAAATCTGGACAAAGCCATAAGGAACAGTTGTCCCTACACACCCAGAAAGTTGCTAGAATAACTGGTTTTGCATTAACATGGATATTCTGAAGGGTATCTAGTAAAAAACACAACAAATATATGTTTTTTTCACATGTGCAATAAAGTTTAAGAGTAGCTGCGCGGGTGTGCCTATTGCTTAGATGGGCTTAGCCCAGCTGAAATGTCAGGATAAGTTAAAAAGCAATAGACGTCCAGCATAAGCATAAGTGCAATAGTGTAGCAGTTAAAGCATATGCCTTGCATGTAGTCATTCATGGTTTGAGCCTCACCAAAGCCATTTACATTTTGTATGTGTAAACATTACAATTTTAATTTATTTGTATATTCATGTAAGAAGTAACTTATATTTCTAAACCAGAGTAGTTGTATTAGGCCAAAATATGAGGTGTCAGTGTAATAAAGTAGTGAAACTCCTATAAAAACACAAGTGCTCCATACAGTATAGTCACACAAGAATAAATATAATTACAGCACATTGCAGGATGTCAGTGAAGCTAAATAAATCTATATTATGTAATGAATGATGAATCCATCCCATACAGGTGGTAGTCCAATAAAATAAAACATAAGCAATGCTAAGCATTGCACAGCTATGCTGACCGGGTGTAAGCATTGTGTACATATGAATACTAAGCAATGAGTAGCCCAGCTAAGTGGATTTGCCCATTGGTAAGCAATGCTGAACCTGCCCCTTTAAGCACTGACAACAATAGCCAAGCAGGTTTGCACGTAGCTTAGCTTAGCTCAGCATTTTCAAAAATGTCCAATCATAGCAAAGGGTGGAAAATCGGATGTATTTAAACTCCGCAAGTGGGAATACAGCTCGTAACTGGTTTTAGCTGTCCACTGTAGGCAGTATGGCAGGTGTTGGAGAGGGCATGCACTTTCAGGCACAGCACTGGAGCATACAGGAGTCCAAAGCCATAGTAGGACTCCTGGTAAAAAAAAAACATGATGTGAGATTGCTGCAGGACCAGTACCAGGGCTCTCAATAAAAAGGGGAAGCCTGGGAAAGTCTCGCCCATGATCTCACCAGTGCCACTGGTATCTCTCGAACTGATGAGCAGGTCTGGCACAACTATGCCAACTTGAAACGGAGGAAGAAGGAGTTCTTGGAACAGTGGGTCCAAGAAGCAAGACAAAGGGGTGATGTCCCAGCAGTGTGTAAGTATTCATAGCAATAACTGTTCACCAAAGTCCAGCCTGTGCATGTGACAGATAGGTATGCCTAAATGTTTCTCTATTTTCTTTACAGCTGCAGCTAAGTGGGCTGTGAATCAAGAAGCACATGCCAGTAGGTTGCAAAGGCTGTATCACAAGACTGGTGAGTAACAATCCTGCTTGTAGTAGTCATACCAAATCAATATAAAGGAGTAGAATGTCACCTGGCAGTATAAATAAATGTGTATGGTTTGTATATATATATATATATGAAGATGCAAAAGTGAGGAACCAACCACAATGGATGCGCATATAGTAGTATATAAATCACAGGTAGTCCAACTGAAGAAATAATCAGCAATCCTTCATATAATCCAAAACACGTTCTTTATTAAAACATAGAATATAAAATGAGCGCTTTCGCGTGGGAAGTCCACGCTTCATCAGATATCAATTAGTCAATGCTAATGTACTGGTTTATATCCGCTAAAACGCGGGAAACTGACTAAATTGGTTACTGCATAAAACCTGTGTTATAGTGCGGGGCGCTCCCTAGGCGCACTTATTATACATCTAGCACTTCTTCAACGAGGCAAAACAAAGCCTCACAGGTAAGTTTCATATACTGTTGTAAAAACCAGTCAATATTGGAAGCAGCATTAGACATTGTTAACATTTTTCAAGTCATGTATTTGTGCCGCACAGACAACCTGTGCTAAAACATCAGACATACTGCAAAGAACGCTGCAGAAAATTCTAAAAAAGTTAGCTGTCTGCTAACCCATTTATAGCAAAATCTCGCTGTAGTTGACTGAGTACGGTCAACGCAACACATTAAAACATAAAATAACAACTACATGAACCTGCATATTCTTTACTTAAACAGTATATAATGAAGCCAGCGATCCCAAATAGATATCTGCTAAATCTAAAATGAGCTTTCTAAGCGTACAAGGCTGATGTACATGGTATAAAGTGCAATAACTCCGCTAAACTACGGCGGAGTAAAAACCACATTGATATTGTGAATATCTACATCATAACATCCTTTCAGAATCCTTTTGTTGTATTGGCAGCGACGTGTGATGATGCATAGCACTGCTTGATGCACGTCACACCTGTATTATTGTTGGGCCTGATGATCCTGATAAAAAGCTCAAATAAACAACCGAGTGGTAACAAAAGTTACTAGAATAAAGCTCCAATACGGCAAGTAATCTGCTCTTAATAAAGACTGCCTAATCTGAGTAATAACACTGAGATTAAAGCATAAGCTAACATGTGCTAAAAAACGTAAAGCTGGAAACAATGTGTCGCTAATCAAATTAGAGACTTCAGCTCAAATATTAGAAATAATTATTACCTAAATGTACGTAGATCTTCAGGATACTAACGTATATAAAGCAAATATATTATATGCTTATTGTATAGCAGTCTAAAAGACTTATCTTTGTTCGCTATAAAAATAGCGACAGAAAACTACGAATATTACTTACTGGGGAGTATATCTGCACAAATATATGCGTGCCTAGTCTATATGAATGCCCATTTAAACATGCCAGCTAAGGCGCTCAAACTGCCTATGGCAATGTGCAAACATTATATATAAAAATGTGTAAATATGGATGGCTGTATTCCAAGTGGTCTAACCTGTAAATAATGCAAAAATGAATGAACAGGAAACTGAGAAATGCAAGTAAAAGTAAGAATATAAATAAAATGAACATGATCTGGAAAAACAATGTATGTTAAATACAATACATAAAACCCTGATGTATATAAAGAACTTGTATTATCTACCTGGATAATAAAACTGGCTTGATGGATATAGTACTATTAATCCCTGGTGATAGGTGCGCTCCTAACTTTAAGATCCAGTTTAATTCATTCACAGCCAAATTGTTCTCCTTGTTACCATCTCTACCATTATCATTGACCACTTGTAGCACCCTAAAGCTAAAAGAGTGTAAAGGATGTTCCATTACATGCTTTGCTAAGGCATTCGTCTCTACCTTCTTTTTGATATCATACAAATGGTTATATATACGCTCATGAAGCTTTCTTTTGGTTAGTCCTACATAGAATGCCTGGCATCTATTGCACGTGGCAAGATATATCAAGTTGCAGGTGTTGCAATTAGCATAAAAATGTGGAACAAAGACATAATCCATGATGGGGTGCTTAAATGATTGTTCTTTTGTTATATAATTGCACCTGTTACAGCTGTGACAGGGAAATGTACCTTGTCTATGTGAAACTAAGTTATGCGAAGTAATTCCTTCTGTGACTGTTGTAATATGTATGTCACCACATAAGATCCTTTTTAGGCTTTTACTATTTCTATATAAAAAGGAAGGATATCTCCCTATAACATCTCTTGTATGGGCATCAATGGTTAACAAATGCCAATTATCATAGATGACCTGTTGTACCCTTTTTATATCACTGGTATAAGTAGTAATATATCTCATGTAGCTGTTAGTCAGAGGTTTCGTTCTACATTGATGTCGTGGAATCTTACTATGTGATTTAAATAAAGATGACTCTACAGGTAATCTCTGCCCTAGCGTTTCACATCTAACATTACTAACCAGCATGGGGTCGTAGCCTCTATCAATGAACAATCTCTCTAAGGACAGAGCTTCTTTAGCAAGATCTTCATCTTTGCTACAGAGTTTCAATATCCTGAGGAACTGGCTTCTTACTATGCCTTGGAATACATGCCTGGGGTGCATGCTGTCAAAAGTTAGCAACACATTACGCCAGGTCGGTTTCCTATAAAGGGAAGAAGTGATGGCACCTCCAGAGGTGAAACTGAGTGTGACATCAAGAAAATTAATGTGAGTGGAGGAAATTTCTTTAGTAAATCTTAAGAAACTGCTTGTAGTCTCCATATAATCCAAGAGGGATTCAAACGATTCCGTTTTAAATTTTTTAAATAGAGCAAGAATGCTCGTAACACCCCCAGGCCATCAGAGTAAGAAATCTGGACAAAGCCATAAGAGACACTTGCCCCTACAAAGCCAAAAAGTTGATAGAATAACAGGTTTAGCATAAGCATGAATTTTCATCAGGGTATGAAGCACATAGCGCAAACCTTCCAACCCATCAGAGTAGGGAATCTGGACAAAGCCATAAGGGACAACCATCCCTACAAAGCCAGAAAGTTGATAGAATAACAGGTTTAGCATAAGCATGAATTTTTGGCAGGGTATGAAGCACATAGCACACACCTCCCAACTCATCAGAGTAAGAAATCTGGACAAAGCCATAAGGAACAGTTGTCCCTACACACCCAGAAAGTTGCTAGAATAACTGGTTTTGCATTAACATGGATATTCTGAAGGGTATCTAGTAAAAAAACACAACAAATATATGTTTTTTTCACATGTGCAATAAAGTTTAAGAGTAGCTGCGTGGGTGTGCCTATTGCTTAGATAGGCTTAGCCCAGCTGAAATGTCAGGATAAGTTAAAAAGCAATAGACATCCAGCATAAGCATAAGTGCAATAGTGTAGCAGTTAAAGCATATGCCTTGCATGTAGTCATTCACGGTTTGAGCCTCACCAAAGCCATTTCCATTTTGTATGTGTAAACATTACAATTTTAATTTATTTGTATATTCATGTAAGAAGTAACTTATATTTCTAAACCAGAGTAGTTGTATTAGGCCCAAATATGAGGTGTCAGTGTAATAAAGTAGTGAAACTCCTATAAAAACACAAGTGCTCCATACAGTATAGTCACACAAGAATAAATATAATTACAGCACATTGCAGGATGTCAGTGAAGCTAAATAAATCTATATTATGTAATGAATGATGAATCCATCCCATACAGGTGGTAGTCCAATAAAATAAAACATAAGCAATGCTAAGCATTGCACAGCTATGCTGATCGGGTGTAAGCATTGTGTACATATGAATACTAAGCAATGAGTAGCCCAGCTAAGTGGATTTGCCCATTGGTAAGCAATGCTGAACCTGCCCCTTTAAGCACTGACAACCATAGCCAAGCAGGTTTGCACATAGCTTAGCTTAGCTCAGCATTTTCAAAAATGTCCAATCATAGCAAAGGGTGGAAAATCGGATGTATTTAAACTCCGCAAGTGGGAATACAGCTCGTAACTGGTTTTAGCTGTCCACTGTAGGCAGTATGGCAGGTGTTGGAGAGGGCATGCACTTTCAGGCACAGCACTGGAGCATACAGGAGTCCAAAGCCATAGTAGGACTCCTGGTAAAAAAAAAAACATGATGTGAGATTGCTGCAGGACCAGTACCAGGGCTCTCAATAAAAAGGGGAAGCCTGGGAAAGTCTCGCCCATGATCTCACCAGTGCCACTGGTATCTCTCGAACTGATGAGCAGGTCTGGCACAACTATGCCAACTTGAAACGGAGGAAGAAGGAGTTCTTGGAACAGTGGGTCCAAGAAGCAAGACAAAGGGGTGATGTCCCAGCAGTGTGTAAGTATTCATAGCAATAACTGTTCACCAAAGTCCAGCCTGTGCATGTGACAGATAGGTATGCCTAAATGTTTCTCTATTTTCTTTACAGCTGCAGCTGAGTGGGCTGTGAATCAAGAAGCACATGCCAGTAGATTGCAAAGGCTGTATCACAAGACTGGTGAGTAACAATCCTGCTTGTAGTAGTCATACCAAATCAATATAAAGGAGTAGAATGTCACCTGGCAGTATAAATAAATGTGTATGGTTTGTATATATATATATATATATATATATATATATATATATACATAGAGAGAGAGATACATCCACATTCATATCCACATATATGCATACATACATATATATAGAAAGGTTAATAATTACATATATATATATATATATATATATATATATATATATATATATATATATATATATATATGCATATATACATATACATAAATATATGACAGCTACAAAGACATGCAATCAGAGGGTTATGCTGCTGCACACTGAAATTCTAAATCTGGAAACTCACTCACTGGAAGTATTCCTTAAAATGGTGAACAATGACATCTGTGCTGTAACACAGACCTGGATAAAGGCAGCAGGAAGTACGCATGCAGTACCAGCCTATAATTAATTCCACAACTTTCAGCTGCAGAACGTGGACTGGAGCTCCAAAGGTGGTGGTATTTTCATATTCATAAAAGATGCATGCACCTCCAGAGTGGTAGACCAACATTATGCATTACACATCCTTCAAGAGTAGCTGACATTGGGTAAAACAGTGGTTCAGGTTGTAGCCTGTGATAGGTCCCCATACACATCCCAGGACTCACACTCCATGTCCATAAACACCCTGGGGAATATTAGTGTTCAACCTAACACTATCATACTGGTTGACTTCAACTACCCCTCCATTAAGTGGGAAAACTACTCATGTACCGATGCACATGCCCATCACATTGACCTGGTCCTTACTAACTTGGGCGACTCTTGCTCTACACCAATAGTTAACACCTCACTTGTTATATCTGAACACAAAGTCATCACCTTTGGAAATCCACAGTTGTCCTACTCCCACTGCACAGGTAACCACCACAAAAAGCCTTTCCAAAGCTAACTATGGCCTCATAAAAGCAGGGGTGGTTAAACTCACGGCAACCATGCAAATGGAGACTAGTTGCATGACAGCTGAATCAAACAACAATGCACTATGAACACATACAGAAATGCATGGATACCACCTTACCCACCCAATATAACCAGGACCCTCACCTCCAAAAAAAGGAAGTTGATCTGGTGGTCTCCTGCCATAAGGAAACTGTACAACAGAAGGAGGGAACTGAAATGGAATAAGGTGAAGTCCCAAGATAGGAAGTAAACCCTTAACAGCCTCAATGAATAGTTGAGATCCCTCATCAAATACTACAAAGTTAGCTGTGAGAACAGACTTGGAGCACATAGTAAAGACAACCACAAGGCCTCATACAGTTATGAAAATAATCTCCATGGCAATACCAAGAATTGTTCTGAGCTACTAGACAATGGTACCTCCTAGACTGAGCCAACAAATAATTCCAATATACTGGCTGGCATCTTGAGACCAAACAGTACCCCTCATTCCCCCCAAAGGACCAATCACAATACCAGTATACCACCAGGCACCCAGTATTACTGCAGTGCAGGTTACAAAACCACTTGTTCAAGGCCAAAAATACAGCCTCTGTGGGACATGAGAATATCCTTGGTTGTGTTCTACATGAACTACAGAGTGACCTGGCACCTTACCTGTGTGCCCTGTGCAAGCACAGCCTCACATCAGGCTTTGTCCCTACTGAATTGAGCACTGCTACAGTCACCCCTCCCCACACATGAGGAGTAACTACAGACCCTGGGAAGTACTGCCCCAACTGCCTGACAAGTCTGTTATGCGAAGCTATGGAAAGCAGCATCATGCACCTAATAAACAGGGATATGGGAATCTGCAGACTCAGGATCCCACACAGTTTACCTTTGTGAAGGGTAGGTCATACCTGCTCATTCAACCTGGTCAATCTCTTGCTGTCAGTCATCTGAGCTGTGGATAAGACAGGGTGACACATACAGCCTACACTGATCTGGCCAAAGCCTTTGATAACATTCCCCACTCACTAAGCTCGGCATCAACTCCTATATTACTAGGTGGGAACAGAGGCACAAACACAGGGGTAGACTGGACATACTGCTGTCATACATTGAGACAGTTGCAGATGTCACTGGGTTTGTTGTAACATCTTTTATGAGGAATATGACACTGGTAATAACAATAGATGTGAGTATTTACTGACTGCATTCCCCAGAGTCCACAACTGATTTATCAATGACACCAACTGACTGGTGAACACACAAAACATGACAGACAGCCCTGTGGCCAGTCTGTGGACAGTGTGCCAGTAGAGAGGTATGCCAGAGACATATCACTGTGAGTCATGACATCACACACTAAATGCATGTCTACACAAACTCTGCAAATCTATCAAACTACCATGTGTATAATGGCACTGATGACATAGCATCTGTTCACAAATCTGGGGATATGTCCCTCATGTTGGTTGGCTGTCTCCACATATCCTGTCCTGTGATGTGTTGCCACCCACTGTATGTGAATCTGTAGGCCACCACCACTGTAATGTCCCTCACACAGGCAAGGAAATGAGGCAATGTCCACATTAAGGAATGCCCCATAAGTCAGAACTAGCAGAAGTGTCCAGGCCCACAGCACAATACAATGTGGGCACCTACATAGAGGTATGGCCATAGCAATACCTGACATCTGCACATCTATACAGAGGACAGAGAGAAAGTAGATAGCCAACAGGTTATGCATTAGGATGAATGTTTTTAAAGATACATGTCTGAAACGGAAACGTATGCCATTAGTAAATTACAGCAGTCCTCAATGACATGTCCAAAGAAAATAGTAGTCTACAGTTATCAGATCAATATCCAGTAGGACATACATATAAACATTCAGCTCATACACCTAGAACAAAATACTCGGTACTCAGAGTCCAGCTTTGCATGCAGGTTTCCAGTACTACAATCTGCAATCTACTCTTACTTGAAAAAGAACTGTTAAAAGTACTAACGCAATGATACCATAATTGTTAAACTATATCTGTCAACCAGTGCACTGTAGCTGGTGTAACATGCAAGTGTGACTGCATATAACCTGGGATACTACCCATGTATGAAACAAATCCAAAGAGAAAAGATTGTGGTACTACCCATGTATATCCAGGTGTCCCATACAGTATACACACACCCCTTGCTACTGTAATGACAGCACATAGAAGCATATTATGTACAGGGAATTAAGTACACTTATTAAAGATACCAAAAAAACAGCACCCAAAGGAAGACACATGTCACTAGTCCCTCTGAAATACTTTATTCGATAGTACATCCAAACAGTTAAGCGCTTTCATCAAAAGAATTTTGACTTCATCAGAACAATGACATTCTCAAATAATGAAATTAAATACCCCTCAAATAAATCAGATTGGATAATTATTCAACCAATGCCATACAATCGATTTAAAGAAATAATTAACCCCTTAGATGACCACATTCAACCAAACACCCTAATAATGGGAGATTTCAACTACCCCACCATTAACTGGGAAAACTACTCATGTACCAACTCCTTCACTCAAAGCTTTCTGGAATTCATAAACTCCAATGCCCTGGATCAACTTATCCACACCCCCACCAGGGGCAACAATATCCTAGATCTAGTCATTACCAACATGAGTGATCGGTGTTCCACACCTGATGTCAATGCCTCATTGGTCCGATCCGACCATAAGCTAATTACCCTAGATATCCATATCCTGCCCCCACCCCCCATTAAGGAAACCATGATAAAAAATGTCTCCAAAGCCAACTTCATGCTTCTTAAGACAGACATGGTGAACTTCATGACACCCATGCAGATGGACAATACAGTTACGACTACTAAATCCTACACAATTGCACTTTATAAGCACTTACATGAGTGCATGGATTGTGCGATCCCAAACAGAACCAAGACGCTATCCTCCAAAAAAAGGAAGTCAATCTGGTGGTCCCCTGCCATAAACAAACTGTACAAGAGAAGGAAGAAACTGTTGCAAAAGAGAGTAAAATCCCATGAGTGGAGAAGCTCCCTGGTCAGCCTCAGTAAGAAACTGCGATCCCTGATAAAATCCTCCAAAGCTAGTTATGAAAACAAAATCGTCACTGATTCTAAAGACAACCACAAAGCATTCTATAGCTATGTCAAGAATCTCAATGGCAACACTCAGATCTGCTCTGAGTTACAGCACAGTGGCACTAAATATACAAACCCAACTGATATTGCCAACATCCTGGAAGATAGGTTCAGTGCTAACTTTACCCCCCTCTTACCCCCTAAAGAACCTATGTCTATACCGAAAGAATACAAAGTTCCTGTAATCACGGCTGCACAGGTAAAAACCACACTCTCCAAAGCCAAGAACACAACATCCATGGGACCAGACAACAGCCAGGCTGTGTTCTACATGAACTACAGAATGAACTGGCACCCCACCTAAGTACCATGTTCAATCATAGCCTCACCTCAGGCTTTGTGCCTGCTGAATGGCGCAAAGCGATGGTTATCCCACTCCACAAGGACCCCGGGAACTACTGCCCCATTAGCCTGATGAGCCTGGTCTGCAAGGCCATAGAACATATCATCATGGAACTTATAAACAAAGACATTGGTAATCTCCAAACTCTGGACCCCACACAGTTCGGGTTTGGAAAAGGCAGATCATGTCTCCTAAACCTGATAGACTTCTTTGAAGCAGTCACTAAAACTGTAGACAAGGGTAAGGTGGTTCACACAGCCTATCTAGATCTTGCCAAGGCTTTTGACACCATCCCCCCACTCTGGAATTATAGATAAACTCACTAAACTAGGTATAAATCCCTATGTCACAAGATGGGTTGCCAACTGGCTCACTGACAGAACCCACACTGTAAGAGTAGCAGACTCCAAATCCGACTTAGGCCAGTGACAATTGGAGTACCACAGGGTTCAGTCCTGGGTCCTCTCCTGTTTGGTATCTACTTCTCTGAAGTACAGGCTAACACAGAAGGTCTTTGGCTAATGAAGTTCGCAGATGACTGCAAACTAGGAGCCATAATCGAAACTCCTACCACTGTGGACATCCTACAAAAGGGCCTCACTGAGACAGATGCCTGGTGTCAAAGCCATGGCCTCAAGCTCAATGCCAAAAAGTGCATTGTCATCCTCTTTGGTAAAAACTCTGTACCCATGAACTACAACATAGGCAATAGTATACTTAACACCGAAAGTGTAATAAGAGACCTTGTGACACAGGTGGACAGTAGTCTCTCCTTTGATAATCACATTGTCACATTAGTCAGGAAATCCTTCTACGTGGCACACCTCATCACAAAAGGTTTTTCATTAATAAAAAAAAAAGGTCATTGTTCCCCTCTACTCATCACTCATTAGACCCATTATAGAGCACAGCACCCCTTTTGGTATGTACCTCACAAGACATCTACAACAACTGGAAAGGCCACTGAAATACCTCACAAAGAGGATTACCGGCCTCATACAGATGCCCTACTCAGACCATCTCAAAAAACTCCAGCATTACTCTGTTGCATATTGCCTACTCAGAGGTGATCCCTGCCTAACATACAAAGCTATGTCAAACCCAGAGCTGTTGGACATGCTCCACTTAAAGAAATCCCAATCCCTCCGAGCTACACGCTCTAGGGACCTAAACCTTGTCACCACAATAAACAGAACATGCCGGAGGGATAGATTCCTGTCCCAGAGACTTCTCATACTCTGGAATAAACTACCTATCTATATCAAACAAAGCTCCTCATTAGCACTCTTCAAGAAAAATCTTGATGATTGGATGGGAAATAGGAAATTCACACTGTGGATCACCTCTGTGGCTCTGCTCGACAGTGGTACAGGAAAATTATTTTCTTGGGTGGCAAACACCAGGGTACCTTTTTTGGCTGGGCTTGTATAGGCCCCAGAGCTGATAGTCCAATACCTACTTATGAACCTATGATTTAAATTTGTTCCTAGTAAGTTGCCGGATATAGCAAATGTCTTGTTGGATATTCATTTATACACTAGAAAATTGAATTTTAAAATCTTATTTTCTTCCCCTTATACCAATAAGACCTCTTTTCCTAGGATTGGTCCTCTTAGGAAACACAGTGTTTATAACCCCCCTTATACCCCCTGGTGGCCGGTTTTGAAAGGGCAGTCAAGGATGACATCTACCAGTTATGGGTGGATAACAAAAAGATTGTATTATAATTTAAACAAAAAGGAGAAAGAACTGCTTAATGAACTAAGGGGTGATAAAAATATATGTATTATGACCCCAGATAAGGGAAGGAGGGTAGTGATTTTTAACTCTGAGGATTACACCAATGTAATGCAGAACATTCTTTTTGATGAAGATACATATTTGCAAATGTCTATTAATCAAATTAATATTTCACATTGCAGGATTGATAGTTTTCTTGAAGAATATGTTACAGAAAATAGAACTGATATTGATACTCATAAATGTTTAACCAATACTCATCCAAAAATACCTGCACTATTCGGTATACCTAAAGTGCATAAAAACATTGCAAACCCTCCCTTTAGACCCATTGTTGCTGGTAGTTGGTCTAAAACTCATAATTTGGCTGTTTATATTGATAGGATGGTTAAACATATAGTGGCTTCCTTCTCCCACTTAGTTAAAGAGTTGTGGGATTTCTTAGCTAAACTTACACCTGAACTTTGGTCCAGGATTTATTTACATGTATAACTAAAGAGGAAGGTCTAAACTACTTTGAGGAAATTTTATATTCTAGCTCTACACTCAGCGATGACAAGGTGAAACTCATTTGTGAAATGATGGCCCTTATTTTAGAACATAATTACATCTTTTTTGAAGGGCAATAATATCAACAAGTTTTGAGGGTAGCTATGGGTGCAGCCTGCTCCCCAGTATATGCTAACCTTGTCATGTTGGGGTGGGAGCTTGAACATGTTTTCAGGAGTAATTTTATGTCTGATATCTTGTTATACAATAGATTCCTGAATGACATTTTTATTTTATGGAAGGGGAGCATGGACAATATACTTCCATTTATTAAATACTTGAACAACACTACTCATTTCTTCAAATATACCTATCATTGTGACCCTACTGAAATTAATTATTTAGACACCTTGATTATCAAGGATACTGATGGTTTCAGGTCCAAAGTATTTTGCAAACATACATTTTGTAACTCCTACCTTCACTTTAATAGTCAACATCCATTTTTTCAGAAAAAAAGGTATCATTGAAGGACAGGCTATCAGAATAGCCAGAATGGCCACACATAAGGAAGATCTGAGGTGAGAATTGGACATTTTACAAACAATGTTCGTAGAGCAAGGTTATCCTAGGGGTCTGGTTAAAGAAATTTTGCAGGATATTTTCGATGATTGGGGGAGAAATATATACCTTTATTAGGAAAGAAATTTGAAGTTGATAATACAGGCCCTTTAGATGTTGGAAAGGGTAGGGCAGGTGATTTTACAGAAGCATGTGTGATAGAATGTAGTTCCCATTATAAAGGGATTCAGAATATTTTAAATAAGAATTGGTAAATTTTTAGAGTAAATTATGACATTTACAACTTGTTGGGTGAAAAACCTATTTTTTTCTACAAAAAATTGGTAGAAATATTAAAAACATTTTAGAGGTTTATCCAGCTATTTCTTCTATTGACAATGGAAATCACGGAACTAAAGCATGTGGCCATTGTGGCCAATGCAAGTTTATATCACATACATCTTCTATTGTGCTGGATAATTATTCAAAAACTGAAATTTTTTTAGGAAAGGGAACTGTGCTACCAAAAGAATAGTATACCTTGCCAAGTGCCTGAGTTGTAGCTGTTTTTATGTTGGTAAAACTGAGAGGGCATTAAGGTTAAGAATTTATGAACACATATATGATATTAGAACTAGAAAGGAAACCAATGCCCTCTTCAGGCACAGCAAGGTATGTGACAAACATTCAGGGTACATTTTTGACATCATTGATGAAATTATTTATGATCCCGCTGGGGGAGATTGGAAAAATAAACTTAATGTCAAGGAAATGTTGTGGCAGTTACACTTAGCTGCTAATGTATATCCAGGTCTTAATGATTTCATTTCTATTGTACCGGCTTTAAAAGAAAAAGCAGCTAAGATTTAAATTATACATTTATACTGCAATTATCTAATTAAGTCTGATTTTATTTATTGTGTGAATTTTTCAATTTCATTTTTAGCATGAACATGTATTATTCAATAAGGGTGTGTTTTATATAGTTATACATTTTTATCTTCACATCATTTTAATGTTTTTATATAACATTTTATTGGTTGTGGTCATCTAATGGGTTAATTATTTATTTAAATCAATTTTATGGCATTGGTTGAATGATTATCCAATCTGATTTATTTGAGGGGTATTTAATTTCATTATTTGAGAATGTCATTGTTCTGATGAAGTCAAATTTTTTTTGATGAAAGCACTTAACTATTTGGATGTACTATATCTGTGTCTTTCTTTGGTTGCTGTTTTTTTGGTTACTTGTTCTGCTTCACAGCATCCACCATTACACTTATTAAAGATGTCATTACCTTGCTATTTTATCAGACTGGAATGTGATCACTGGTTACCAAGGCTAAGCTATGCTTAACAGGCTTAACCATTGCTTAAATGTAAATGCAAGCAGATTTGCGCACTGGTAAGCAAAGCCTATATGGTGTAAGCGCCTTCTCGTTTAAAAGTACGTTAGCACCACTTAACATCTGGCCAACCCACGCAAACCCACTCAAAGTTGCTCAAAACTGTCTTAACCACTCTTTAGCCAACAGTCCTTGTTCTGCCTAGCAACAAAATAAACAGCCCTGGCAGGTCTTGTACTCAGGAACCTACATACCATAGTCTAAACAATTTACCAGTAAGCCACCACAGCTGTATTGTTTGAGGATTTTTTTTAAACATACCCTTCTTTACAGCCAGTTTACAAGAAGGGAAAAACAAGTGTGCAATTAAGAAGGATTGGTATCTATAAATATATATATCTGAATAGAAACATACATAGAGAGAGAGTGAGATATGTAGGAAGATCCACATATGTGTACAACAATATATAGCTAAATTACCAATATTTCTGAGGTATAAATACATATATGTATGTACACACACACACACACACACACACACACACACACACACATATATATATATATATATATATATATATATATATATATTTATATATATATATACACACACACACACACACACACACACACACACACACACACACACACACACACACACACACACACACACACACACACACACACACATATATATATATGTGTGTGTGTGTGTGTGTGTGTGTGTGTGTGTGTGTGTATGTATATATATATATATATATATATATATATATATATATATATATATATATATATGGGTCTACTTTGTTAGAATGAAAGACCACAACACCGGATCCCACATCACCGAGACCAGAAGGACAAAACCCTAGAACACCGAAAAGCGCGAAATTCAAAATCCCGATATTACGGGATTTTGATTTAGCGCTTTTGGTGTTTCGCTGTAGATAAGTATGTATATGTAAGTGTATTTGTGAGGGGTATTGCTGTGTGTAAGTGTGTGTTGTGACTGTGGTGTGTGTGTGTGAGGGACTGTAATGTGTGGGTGTGAGTTTGCCTTGTGTGTCTGTTTGTGCAATCTCGGAGTTAGAATATTAAAGTAGGGGGTGTGGAGGGTGCAGGGGGGGATTGCCCCCCTGCCTATCTCTAATGTAGGGTTGTGTGTTTGGTAGTTTGGGGCAGTTGTGTGTGTGTTTGTGTGTCTTTTGCAGTTACGCGATTTTCGGTGTTCCGGGGTTTCGTGATTCTGGTCTCAGTGTTGTGGGTTTCGATGTTGTGATCTTTCATTCTTATGAAGTAGACCCATATATATATAAATATATATATGTATATATATATATATATATATATATATATATATATATATATCTATATACAAACATACACACACACATATATATATATATATATATATATATATATATATATATATATATATATATATATATATATATATATATATATATATATATACATACACACACATACACTAATATATATATTTATATATATATATATACATATATATATATATATATATATATATATATATATATATATATATGCATACATGTCCCAAAATCCCCATACAAACATATGCTGCTGCTAAACCACCCACAACTGTTGCAGCATGCACAGTTGGATACAAAAGCAGCCATGACAATCACATCTCCCCCACAACAGTCCAAATAAATGAATGAACAGTACACTTCTACAAAATCATGATAGGCCATCCACAATGGCCAGACATACAGCAATCTCTTAGCAAAACAAATAAAATGTCTGAACAAAGCAAAGAAAAAAATACAACCAGCCTGTAATTCACACATTTGTTATACTCTGATGTCCTGGCCAAAGCCTTCAAGGAGTAAACATCACCCGAATTACATGCCTTATTCTCAGGAAGCAATTAACACCTAATTACATAATTGAATACACAGCCTTCAATTACACTCGTCATTTAACCCCCTACTGGATAAAGTATCACAGTTAATATTAATACACTGAAGTCTGTACATAGCCATTGTCCTTTTATGAATGTTTCATCACACTGAGGAACAGACATTTTCAGAAACAGTACCTTGAGACCCACTACTGTCCCCATGATGTGATTTCTTCACATGTACAGCTATAGAACTGACATATTTCTTATCAGTAATGTGTCTGTCATATTCTAACAGCCTAGTTTTAAAACATGTTTTACTGTCCCCCACACAAAATATGTTACAAGGCCATCTAAGAGCATTCTCTATACACCTACCTCTTGAATGTACAGACTTCAACATGTTTCCCAGCCATCCCCCTCAGCAGGAATTACAGCACTAAATAATGTTATACCAGTATACCTATCCACCTACTACTGTATGACACCTGGACAAAGCCTGACATAATTGGTGGACAGAAGGCCAAATACATTGCCATACATGAAATATTGCTGTTATACAGTGAGCAAGTTGCTGGTGTTACAGGGTTTGTTGCAACATATCTTTTCTGAGGGATATAGTCAGAAAAACAAATGGATGTTACCATCTAAATAATGTAATCACCGGAGTATACTACTGATTTCCCAAGGACAACACCTGTCTGGGGAACAGCCCATACATAACAGGCTAACCTGTGGCCATTATGTGGAAGGCCCTACAGTTGAGAGGTATGCAGAGACAGAACTTTGTCAGACTGAAACCCATGCAGAAGTAGCATGTGCAGACAAACCCTGTTAAAATATCAATATTCCAAACATAAAACAGCAATACTCACATTCTGCCCCTAAGTCTTGAACTTTCTCCACCATTTAGTTGGCTTGTCTCCACAAGTCTTGTTGTAAGAGGTAGTAGCTCACACAACTCCAGGATGTCTTCCCACAAGTAAGGGAAAGGGCCAACACCCACAGGGAGTACTCATTTATAGGAGTGTGTTGCCATGACATTGGCTATTGGAAGAACTACACAGCTGCTCTGCATGCAATTAGCAAGTGGGGAACCCCAATAGGTGCACAGGCCATCAGCTGATCATGAGCATCACCTACAAAAGCCATGCTGCCACCTATTCAAACCAGCTCTATCCCTGTAATGCACAGAGAGAGAGAGAAATAAAACATAAACTGGAAAAGGGAAGAAAGAAAAAAAAGATAAGCGGAACAAGTAAGCAAGTAATTGAATGTAGTACTTGGTCTGCAATAATGGGAAATATGATTTGGAGGAATATGTGTCCCAACAAGACATGCTGTACTAATGTCCTGCTAAACACATGTTATGGCCATAGCTTCTGGCCCTCTCTGCAGTGGAGTGGGAGATATTGCAGACATACCTCTCAACTGTACAGATCCTCACAGAATGTCCACATTTTATCATCATGTATTTTGGTCTGTTCCTCCTGAGATCTGTATTTTTCTGGCAAATAGCTGAGAATTGAAGTCATCAGGTAATGACAAACACTTAAGTTTATGTTTCCACATCCCACTGTAATGCTAAATATATGTTTGTAACAGGTATATTTAAAGTCTGTCCCTATTTATCCCCCATCAGTCTAGGCATTATCCAGGTGTGATGCTTTGAGAGGTTGTGAGGTGGGATCACAGCTCAGGAGCCTGATTCACCTGGGAAAGGACAGCTCATATATGACAGCCGCAGGGGTGTCTGTCAAACAGTCATGACTGTGCCACTGCTAGGCCAGTTAATGGGATGTTTTCCATATCAATGTTACTTGTGATTATGAGTATGACATATGTTTGTCTGGTAGAGCTAAGACTCCTATAGAGGGTGTGTGCATAGTAGAGTACAGTTGCAGACATGTGTGTTGAACTGCATGTGATATATTGAATTAATAACATTTAACTGTACAGTATTCTGCTGGACAATAAGCACATTTGTGACAGGTATCTGTAGTCACATATACCTGTGTTATGTCAGCCAAGCCATTGGCAGGTCTGTGAACAATGACATTGTAACATAATAGCGTACTTATGACAGTTGGACATCCTCCAGGTTATCACAGTGATGTCAAACCCTACTGTGCAATCAGCGTACTAATGTATGGTGCAGCTATATTAATACAGTATCAATGATGATGTCCCTTTTGACACCCATTTATGTGTGCCATTGACCAGACATATTGCTGTAACAGGTTAAGAAGTATGATTGAGCAGTAAGACTGTAAATACAGTGTGTCATACTAACAGTCAACAGAAATGCATACCAGGTATTCCCTGAGCACATGTATGTATGCCTATGTTCAGTTGGAAGGCACAAAACTAATCACATGGGTTTCAAGCAGTCAGGTAAATAGGTTGTGCATGTTACACATGTGTGTAATATCAGTGTCAGTGCATACAACAAACATATATATGTACAGCTACTGGTGGTTGCATTGCCCTGACACTGATGTGGATACTGAAGTAGGCATGATTATCAGGTATTAATCAGAGAAGTGTCCACCTGTGTTATGACCCTCTGTCCATGGCTTCCACTACCTACTATATCAACACCTATATACAGTGAATATCACAAGTGTACACACCCCTGCTGGAATGCCAGGTTTGTGTGCTGTATGACAATCAGACCACAGAATATCATTTCATGATGTTTCTCATCTTGAATGTGACCCCTAACCTGTCTAATTCCATTGAAATACAATCAAAGGTGATTCTAGGAAGGTGAGCAACTATTGCCAAGTGAAGATGTGCCATGATGTTAGAGTCCAGACCAAGACGGATGAATGCTGTAACCATCTCAAGAGGTGCATACACAAGTTTAAGGGTGTGCACAGTCATTGACCTGGATTATTGTACGGAGTTTTATTTCCATATGTTTTCACAGACCAGATTGTTATGTTTTCGATTGGATTGTACAGGCTATAGGTCACACTGCAGGTGGGAATTGTTAGAAAATGAGTTATTGTGGTGTCATGTTCCAATTGCACAAATACCAGGCAGCATATCAGGGGTGTGTACCCTTTATATCCACTGTAGCTATATGGACAGAGCAGTACCTGACCTGTATATCCAGCCTCCACCAAGATAGAGTAATCCCCTTTGGTGGACAGCATCAATACACAAACCACATAATAGGTTGCTAAATTGGCTGTACAGGGACACATAGGTGCAGGCAACAATTCTGAAGCAAGTTCACCTATATCTGAGCAAGCAGGTAAGGTCACAGGTGACATCCTGTAAGGCTGACTATGACTATGAATTGGACATATCCACACCACCAAGGACAATTGCAACCATGTCTCCACATATGTTGTATGTCTCAGATGAAACAACACAATTCACCCTGTACTGGGGGTAAAGAACACTTCATACACACATGTTGTGAATATAGGCAACCCGCATCACACAGGTTAGGTGGGAATATCACCACCCTGTCCACCCCAGTCATACATGGAGATATGTACATCAACCACACTCCTCCCCTCAGCAATGGTGAGCATGTACATATTGCCTACTGATGGCAACAACAGCATATCTCCATGGGGCATAATAACATCAGTGTCTGCCTCCTACATGAACTCAGGCATGTGCTCAGAGCTCCATCAAGCACCACAGTCAAACACAGACATGCCACCATACACACACCATCCATGTGGGAGATGACCACTTTCAACCCTCTATACAGAAATGAATGGAGGATAGAGGATTATGCAATCAAGTGTCCAACAGTGGGAGGAATAAGATAGCTCAGGGACAGGGGTGTAATGTAAGCTGCTATAGCCATGATAGCTTGGAGGGTTCCGGTGTAGTCTGGATTATTTGCAAGTAATATCCACTGTTATTGTGCATTTTGACAACCGTATGAGGTCCTGTGACCTTTTCCTGTTTATGTCTTCCAGGTAACATGCAGTCTACCAGCATTCTGTGTTGGAGAAACAGACATCATCACCCAATATGTGATTGGACATTATGGCCTGTCATGTGGATGGAGAGCAGAAGCTGTCTGTGAAAGGACTGCCCTGTGGAACAGTGTGGTCCACAGGGTAAATGATGCTGGTCTGCACAGCAGAACTTATGTGCATGTGCAGCATTGGGCCACTGACCTCAAATGCCATACCCATCAGTGGGCTGCTGCTGTAACGAGGGACTCTCTAGCCACAGTTGGGTCTCAGCCATCCAGCCCCCACTGACACCAACTGAGGAGCTCCTCACCACACTTGGGAAACATGCCAAATGCACAAGCCATGCTGCTGAGGGAAGCATTGTGGAGGTGAGTTGCACACATACACTAGATGAGGAGCATGCAGGTAAGGGCCCAGTGGGGATTAGTACATAATGCATCAGACATACATGTATCTGTATTGTATCTACATGCATGTGTCAGGTCCGATTGCAGTTGTGGATGGGGTTTTCTAATGCACAGAGGTGCACATCTATGGTGAGGACCGGACATTATGTATTATTGTGGTTAGTGCTATAGATGTGCAGACATGCTGCATCTATTCTATACCAAGGCCACATGTGTGTCTGCTGACAATAACTCCCTCTCACAACTACCTAGGACTCTCTGGTCTGCATATGGGACAGCAGCCAGAAGCTGGTGAGTATTACATTGTTCTGTTGTTGCCTGGCAATAACCCAGGCATGTGAAGCCAATGCAATTTACCATGCACACAACCATCAGTAATAGCTATATTGCTTTGTGTAATAGCTATATTGCTTGTTGTGCATGTTCACTTGTGCTGGGGTTAACTGTATTACATCACAGTGGTCACCACTGGGTCCTATCTGAAGTGATGTCAACATTCCAGCAGCATACCTCACAACTTCTCAGTGCCAAGACATCTGGACAGAAGCCAACAAATTGTGCTGGACAGACAGCCTAAGGTAAGGTCATGTGTGACACATTACTGGTATACAGTGGATATAAATTGTGTACACTCTCCTCTTAAGATGCAAGGTATTCCTGTTACATGCTAATTAGGACTGCAATATGACAGTCCACACCTCTCCCAGCCTTTAATGTGACCCATAACAGGTACAGTTCACTTATAAAACCAAGAATCTGTACTCATGTATTGCACCTACAAGGCAGGCCACCTGGAAGGGCAGCAGATGTCCTATCATCATGATGTTTCAGTCAGGTATGATACCTCATGCTGCCATATGTGTCAGTACACTCACTGTGGCCTATTTGGGTATAATGTCACATACATGGACATTGTTAAGGCACACAAACCACTTCTGACCACGTATAGGTTTCAAACATATGGATATTCCAGACACATCTGTACAGAGGACTGTACAATGGTTTAACCTGCTGCATGTGAGGCAGATGCTGTCACCACACTATATAAAATAATGACAGTGGGAGATGGTCACCAGCCGTGTATGGTATATTTATTAAAATGGTATAAGCCACACATAATATGATCATCACACACATGGAAACAGTTGCCAGCATTAACTCCTGCCTATCTAGGCATTCCTACTATAACACTACACAGTTATCAGATGCGCCACAGAGCTTATACATTTCCACCTCTTCCAAAGGTACTATTAAGGTAGATGACATCAACAGGTTTATTAAATTGGAGTGAAGGGCAATGTAAAGGGTAGTACACAGGCCATAAATGGTATGAGCCAGACAGTACATGATTCACACACAGACTTGCCAGTATTTGGATTAGAACTCCTGCCTATCTAGGTATTCCTACTCTAGTGCTACGTAGTTATCAGATATGCCACAGAGCTTATATATTTCCACCTTTTCCAAAGGTACTTCTAAGGTGGATGACATCAACAGGTGTACTAAATTGGATGAAGGGAAGTGTAAAGGGTAGTACACAGGTCAAAAATGGTACGAGCCAGAAGTACATGATTTACACACCTGCCAGTATTGGGATTAGAACTCCTGCCTATCTAGGTATGGCTATTATAGTGTTATACAGTTACCGCATGCACTACAAAGCTTACTGAACTTTCACATGGCCAAAGCTGCTGATAACTGCACAGCTGTGGTAAAGTATTACAGGTGGCAGACAGTCTGACTTCTGTTCAACTTGTACATCATGCTAGTTCTTTTTATCTTGCACTTCAACTAGCATTATGGCTTGAAACTTCCCCAGATTATTGTATCATGAAGTGTGGCACATCTCTGAGCCATCAGCAGTACTTGTTCATCACATATGTTGCCCCAGTACTTACTAGTTATGTCCACCCCTCCTGATATTTTTGAAGGGAAATTATCTGTGCTTTCACCCATTGACCTGGTGCACATGTCCATTCTGGGGCACTGTTGCAACTGCCGCATGTACACAGATAACCCTCCCCTCTAAACTCCAAACACACAGACCTGTGAGAGTTACCCATATATCACCCAATATGGACATATCCACTCTCCAGCAAAGACTGGACTAGCAGGCCAAGAGGATAAGATCAACACCTGCACCACACCATGTGGAATACATAGCTCACCATGACACCCACTTTGACAGGCATGACATACAGGCAAAAGCCACACAGCTACTTTCCCAGAGGCACTCAATGGATATCTACCCAAACAGCACAGACCAGCAAGGCAGACACCCACTCAGACACCGTGACATGGCACATGCCAAGGGACACATATTTAACCTACACAGTGTGCCCCCAACTTAAGCTCCTAAGGCTAACTACCTTGCACAATACAGTGCTCATGGGTAACTCAATACTAAGGCACACACATCCCAGTCACTAGGTTGAATATGGAGCAGGTAACAGCCAAATATTAATCACATGCCAGCATCTAACACATGACACAGCCAGTCATGTCACTCCAGATCAACTATGAGTGTCACTCCATATCCATGTGGGTGTGAATGAATTGGGACACACCTCCCTGGACTACATGACAGGAGACATGGTTTAACTCTCTGATTATGTGGTTCAGACAGGTGTGACAGTAGCCCTGAGCAGTGTGCCGGTGTCACCCAGAGTGATGCTGCAGTACTATCAACAGATGGTTGACTGCAACATTGGCTTACATGTTATGTGTCATTCTAAGGGGATCCAGGACCTCTCTGCTTGGGATGGCATGATTGACAGAACCCAATGACTTGCCATGGATGTCCTACATCTGTCACCGCTGGGTTGCCAGGTACTGGCTACGTGTCTTGTCACCCCTATGGTGGTGCCTAATTAGGCAGTGATGCTAATTTATTTATTTATTTTATTTATTTATTTACTTATTTATTTACATTTGTTTACCGGGAAATTCTGACTGGACACAGGTCTTTGTTCAGCAGAGACCCTGGGAGAAAAGCTCCACAGAAAGACAGGTAGATGGGAAAACAATAACAATAAAGTTATATATACAGTAGAAGTGATCATGACATGGAGTAATACAGGAGCAAAATCGGTACAATTGAGTAGTAAGCTCTAATTACAAACATTGAGAAATAAGAATTAAAACACGGTGCTACAAATTTTCTAGACAGTGACTAGATAACAATAATAATAGACTAAAAGATAATGAAATCCTGGAGTTTTATTAATGTTATTACGACCATAACAGCTACACATGTATGCAATCTGAGAGTCATGCTGCTCAACAACAGACATCTAACTGTCAGGATGCAGTCACTCATACCAGTTGTTGGAGTGGAAGACACGTCTGCTGTAATGGAAAGGTGGTTCGCAGCAGCAGACAGCAGACCTGTAGTATCAGGCTATGATGCATTCTACAGCTGTCAGCCCCCAAACATGGACCACACCACACCTCCACAGGTGGTGTTGTCTCCATATTCATTATGAATAGGAACACCTTCAGACTAGTTTTCCATCAAAATGCATTGGAGATACTTCCGGTACAACTGCCTTAGGGTAATAGTGCTATCCAGACCATAGCCTGCTATGGGTCCACATCTATGTCCCTAGACTGTCAATGCACTTTCCTCAACACCCTGCCATCTCTGATGGCCCAATGCAACACTGACATAGTACAAGTCTTCAATTACACTTCCATCACCTGGGGAATGTAGCCAATCACCAGTGCAGTGGCCCAACATTTCTGGAATTCATCATTTCCATTGCCTTAGACCAGCTCATACTGACTCCTGGTAGAGAATGCAACAACCTTGACTTGTGTTGACCACTTAAATGTGAGATCATTGCTCATCCCCAGATGTCAATCCCTACATGGTGGGATTCATACAGGCTGTAATCAACATGGAACTCAACATGTCAGCCACAACCCCCCCATAGATAATAACCTGGCAAAAACTCTCCAAAGCTGACTTTGCAGCCATGAAAACAGGAGTAGATGTCTTCACTGCACCCGTGGCAATGAGATGTAGCTGCATGATTGTGGAATCATACACATAGGCACTGTACAAACAGCTATATGAATGCATGGTGCTAGCCAGAGCCAACAGAGCCCAGACACTGTCCTCCAAACACTGGGAAACAATGTGATGGTCCCCTGCCATTACTAAAGTGTACATCAGATGGAGGACACTGTTGCAGGGGAAGGTGGTGTCCCTTGACTGTTGATCTCCCTTATTAGCCTCAAACACAACTTTGGATCCCTCATGGAGACTCCAACAGGCATCTATGGCAGTAGAGATTCAGCAGACACTGATGACCATAACAACAGCCTTGATAGTTACATCAACAACCTCCACAGCATTAAAAACAAGTGCTGTGAGTTACTGCACAATACTAATACCTATCCCGAGACAACAGATATTGACCACAGTCTTGGCAACACATTCAGTGCCAGCTTTACACCTTTCTCCCCCCACAAGTGAAGTGCTGAGTGAATGTGTTCTCACATGCTGTATCCCATTTCTGTTCTAGGCATCTGTGTGTCTCCAGGATGTGGCCCTGCAGCAAGACCACAGGGTATGGCAGTGTGATGACACATCCACCATGTCATAGGAAGGGTATAGTATATGTAAGGTAATTCCCAGTCTGTAGCACAGTGATTGCATATGCCTCACAGATTATAGGGTTTAGGGTTGTACATAGGTACATGTTGATGTAAAAGATCTGTTGTAGAATCAACAGTGGTACATGTTCTGGTTTGGTAACACCACCAATTGCTAATAACTACAGCCACAGGGATATTCATTAACCACACACAGTGGGATTACTATTCACACACACACACACACACACACACACACACACACACACACACACACACACACACACACACACACACACACACTTTCCAGTACTGAGATCCATAGGTTCATTGCTTCATAGGTGTGCAGTAGGTGAATGGGCCTGAAGGCTCTACAGGTCTAGCTCAAGGGAATACCTTGGCATCAGGCCACATGACAATAGTCCCCAGTGTGGCTCAGGTGTATAGTCAATGGAGTGGTCCCCAGGGGTGGGTATTGTATTCCCCATCCACTCATCCAGGTTTCTATTGTGGGTAGCCAGTGATGTGCACTGCTTCCCATGTATGCGATCTATATTCCATAACATGGACAGTGTCTGGGTTGTGCACATGTCCCACATGCATGTTCTTTGATGTGTGGAAGTGTGCTTGAGGTCTCTGAGGCATGTTGTGTGGACAGATTGGTATCTTCTGATGTAGCATTCCTGATCTCATTTGGTGAGACCTGGCTATGTAACTGAGGTAGTGATTGCACCTACATTGACAGTATGATAAAGGTATTCAGTGGAGTTAGTGGCATCTGTCCATACAAGGCATGTGTATAAGGCATGGTATTCCCTTTGTGGGTGTGTTTGCTGACTCTACAGTTATTGCAGGTGTCCAGTGGGGAACATGGCAAAAGGGCCACTGTACACATTGATTGGGCTACTCAGGGGATGGAACAGGGTGCCATGTCCTTTTACTTGCTGGATAACACACACTCAGCCAGGAGATGTAACACATCAAAGTACTTTCTGGTGTCGGTGGCACTGTTGTGGTCTACAGGCATGTAGTCTACTGCAGTCACACAGTGGGTACTATCTGTGAGGCAATATGCAGGGGAACTACCAATATAGTGGTTGTTGCCTAGCCAAGTGTGTTTGTGTATGATACGTGGGTGGAGAATGGTCTCTGAGTAATAGAAGGGTTGCCTATATTGTTCACCAATCCATACTGTCACATTTACAAACCTCTATGGTGTTTGACAACTGTTGGCCTTGAAATGTGGACACTGGGACATATACTAGGTCCTCAACATAATAATTTAGCAACCCCCCCCCCCAATGGATCCTGTTATTACACAATCACACTGACCCCCACACAGGATACTGATGACAGACACGCAGATGTATGCCAGGACTGAGTTTCAAATCCCTATCTAGCTATATATTGCTACTACATTGTACTGCATTTATCGCACACACCACAGAGCTTACAGGATGTATTCTGTCCCAAGGTACTTCTAAGGTGAGGAACATCACCAGACCTAGTAAATACTGGTATTGGGTGATGTTGTGGGTGAGAGATTCAAAAAAAATATTTTACCCTACACACACATTTACATTTTTTAGGGGTGAGGTTCAAACCTCTATCTAATTATCTTTTTGTTCCATTATGTTATGCATTTACCACATGCAACACTGACCTTACAATGCTTAGGGTTGCCAACAGGCACTTCTAAGGTGGATGATATCTGCAGGACTGCTAAAGTCAGGCACTGAGATGTGTACTGGGTGTAAATGCGGCCAAAATCTTTGTGGTAGGGACATACATATGTACACACACACAAAACTTGCCAGGGATGAGATTCAAACTCATACCTGTGTAGTTATTTCTACTACATTGTTCTGCATTTATCACACACACCATGGAGCTTACATGCTGGAGAGCTGTGCAAACGCATCTTTGAAGGTGAGTGACATCATCAGCAGTGCTTAAGGAGGGGTAAGGAAGTGTTGTAAGTATGAATGACCACAAAATCAGGTCTCTACAGGGATACACACACTGTTTTACACAAACACTTACACAGTTGCCAGGGTCAGGATTGGAACATCCACCTAACTAGTTTGTTACACTATAGTATTACGCAGTTATTGCAAGCACCATGGAACTTATAGGTTAGAGAGCTGTCCAAAGGTATCTTTGAAGGTGAGTCACATCAGCAGCAGTGCTAAAGGAGGGGTAAAGGAAGTGTCATAAGTGTGAATGACCACAAAACCAGGTCTCTACATGGATACACACACTCTCTCACACACTCACATTTACACAATTGCCAGGATCAGGATTGTAACTCCTACCTAACTAGTTTGCTACACTATAGTATTACACAGTTATCGCAAACACCACAGAGATTATATGTTGGAGAGCTGTCCAAATGTATCTTTGAAGGTGAGTCACATCAGCAGCAGTGTTAAAGGAGGGGTAAAGAAAGTTTTGTAAGTGTGAATGACCACAAAATGAGATCCCGACGAGGATCCACACACTCTCTCACACAAACACTCAGATTTACATAGTTGCCAGGATCAGGATTGGAACTCCTACCTAACTAGTTTGCTACACTATAGTATTACACAATTATTGCAAGCGCCATGGAGCTTATATGCTATGGAGCTGTTCAAAGGTATCTTTGAAGGTGAGTGACATCAGCAGCAGTGCTGAAGGAGGAGTACAGGAGATTTAGTGAGTGTGAATGGCCTCAACCACATTCATCTAGAAACACACACACACACACACACACACACACACACACACACACACACACACACACACACACACACACACAACTTTACATTCGGCAGGACTGAGATTACAACTGCTACATGGATACCTATTTGTACTGTAATGTTACACAGTTATCACAAGCACCACTGACACTATAGGGCTGAGGGCTAACCAAGGTATTTCTACAGTGAATGACATCAGCACATCATGTGATATAGGCCAATGGGATGTGTAGTGGGTGGGACAGGCCTCATAATGGGATTCATTTTGTCGCCGTCTGTCTTTCTCTTCTCCATGTCTCTGTGTGTGTATGTTTGACATACTATATTATGTTAGCCTTAGATATGTGTGTGTATTCCTATCCAATGTGTGTGTGTGAAGTATCAATGGTGTACAATTTGATGTGTGTGCACAGACAGCCGTGAATAACCAATATCTGTAGTCCACTGTGTTGTGAGACATGGGCTTCATTTTTCTAAGTGTAGGAGCATGCCAAGTATGACTTTCTATATTGACTGTGTGCATCCATTCCAGGGAGGGTTGGACTCCAGTTTAGGGTTTTGTGTGCTACAGCTACACCTAGCAAACTGTTTGTGAAGGATATCTGTAGATAGTTTGCCAATATGGAGACACAATGGGCTTAACATACAAGGGATACTGCAACTATTGCTGTTTGTGCCACTTGTGTGACATGTTTGGTTGTAGCATAGATATTCTGACATATGCACTGTTTTACACTGTGATGTGCCATATCATCAACTACTGACAATTATCATTCTTTGCTCACAGTTATTTACCGGGAAATACAAGCTGAATGAAGCTGAGACCAATATTCTGAGGCTTATAAACGACACATTCTGGCACACACCTGCCATTGTGGAGGGGTAGCTACAGACAATAGACTGCTGGTTCAGTGTAAATGGTGCAGCACCTTGTTAGTATGCTGACTGGGATTCCCCTCCTTGTGCTTTTCTCAACTTCAAGGAATGGCCATATCCTGCTGGGGCCATACCTCTCAGCTGTACAGATACACCCAGGTGATCCAGAGGCAAGACTGATATATCTGGTCAGTTTACCTTCACATTGTGGTTTACAAGTGGTTTTGTGGCTATTCATTCATGGGTTTGCAGTCAGGAGTAGCATGGGTGGACATTGGAGTTTCAGACTTCACACACTCCATGACATCCATGCTTTTACACCCCCCCCCCCGTTATTCTCTCCTCCACCTAACATTATGTAAGCAATAACTCAGAGGTATCCGTATATTTGGGCCTTTATCCCAGTAGTATTTATGGCCTGTTCCACAGTCCTTACAGTAGGACATGGGAAGGCATGCTACTAGCATTTGTCAACATAGCCTTGCATTTGTTTTCTGTTTACTGTTAGGTTGTTAGTTGGGACCCCCTGACATTTCATACATTGGCACTATGGGTGAGGCATGGACCTTTGCCAGAGGACTGTAGGCCATTTGAGAGTGCTGCAGGCCATCTGTTACTGCATTTCTACATGGGATTGTGTGTGGGGGGGGGTGCACACCTGCAGACTTTAACATTTGAAATGACTGTATTGGTATTTTGGTTAATCTGTTGGCTTCCTTTTCATATTGTATTGTGATCTATCATGCAGACAGGAGGCATATCAGTAGATTACACATGTTAGATCTTAATAGCATATATTTCAGTTTCAGACTTCTTACCCTTCAGAACTGGAATGCACCTGCCAGACCTGTTGTAGTATGTTTGTGTAGGTCTGGTGGGGGGCTGTTTACCATTGCCATCATTTGGGGGACTTAGCCCTGCCTTTCTTCATGGTCATCTACACCTGTCCTGCTGGGTGAGGCTGGTGGTGGATATGTGACCCTCATTGACATCCATGTGTGTGACCTATTGACACCCACAGTTCTTTGGGCCATCACATGTACTGCAATGGGAGTTATCACCTTGTGTAGTGCTACCTAGTATGTTGACACCAGTATTTGTTATGAATTTCCTGCTGTTCCATATAGCTGTCTGCTGCTATCACATTCAGCCATCCAATTCCCTTGCATGCTTGCATCCATATCATATATACAAGTATGAGAACATACTATTCCATTCAGTAATTGATAGGAAGAGTGACTTACCTTGTTACTGGTCCAGTATTGAGGACAATGCTGGAGAGCTGACTATGTTGGATGCACATAGTACACTCCCTGTACATGGTAAAGCTCAGGTATTCATGTTTGGCATCCCTTTTACTGTATGTGTGAGTCAGAGAGAGGTATCAGTCCCTGGATCTCTACAGTGTCAGTGTGTGTGCTATGCATTGCCTCTTTGCCAAGGCCTGGGCATACTGGGCACCCCTCCTTCTGCCTACAGGGGCAGGCTCAGGATGTTCCTCCTCCGAGTTCCTCTGTGCCTGTGCTGACCTTGTCAATGGTGGGGGGCTGTGTGGCCCTGCCTCATGCTGTTCCTGCTGCAGCTGTTTCCACAAGATCATATTGTGTAGCATGGCACATACTATGAACCTTTGTGTATATGTAGCTGGAGAGTACTGCAAGGCTCCAGTGGATATGTCAAGGCAGCGGAACCGTGAATTGAGCATCCAAAACACATGCTGTACAATGATCCTGGTATGTGCGCGTGCCTCATTATGGTGTTCTTGTTCGGGTGTGGGTGTATTTCTGATGGGTGCTATCAGCCACGGCTCCAGTGAATAGCCAGCATCCCCCACTAGATGGCCATATGGGATGTCCCCCCTGGCAAACGCCAAATACAGCTGTGACCAATGCCAGATGGGGGAGTCATGATAGCTTCTAGGGCTGCCAGCACACACATTCATGATAATGCCCTGGGCATTGCACATGACCTGGCAATTGATGGAGGGGAAACCCTTGTGGTTTATGTAGACCCTGCCCTGCTCACTGGGTGCTGCTTTGATGCAGAAGTGCATGCAGTCTATAGCACTGACTACCTCAGGGTATTCTGCTATACTGTGGAAGAAACACATATGTGTGGTCAGCACCTCATGGGTGGTGAGGAAATGTATGTGCTCATTGGCATGTTGTGTCATGGCATCCAGGAACTGGTGGAGTACCTGGATGCTGATGCCTGTGAGACCCCCATGATATCCCCAGTTGGTCTTTGGAAGGTACCCATGGCTAGTATTCTTAAGCCTAGACATACCTTGGTATCCACTAGGATGGGTTCCCCTCTATTAGTTCTGTGTGTGAGGCTTGACCGGCACAACTCACCAATTTGCTGTAGAATGTCCCTGTACACCCTATAGCACTCTACTATCTCCAGCTCATGTAGGCCCTGGTAGGTTACCCTGGGTCTGTACACTCTTCTCCTCTTTCTCACTGTGGGTCGGTTGTCAGCATTCACATCCTCATCACCCTCAGTTTCTAGCACATATTGATGGAGTAACGCAGCAGCAGCCTCTAACATATTTAGTAATTTTTGCCAGTTAAAAATCCCCATCTATGTACACTGGTGGTGTAGAGTTTGTGTGAAAAAACAGTCTGCAGGGTGTTTGCACAGTTTATATTCATGTGCTGGGCTGCTGCATGTACAATTGGCTGATTCTGATACATTCCACCTGCCAGCTGTGCTAGCTGTCCCTGATTGCCTTCTTACTGCTGTTTCCCTTTCCCACTTCCTCCCTATTTAAGCCCCGAGGTGTGCCACACATACCCAGTGCTCAAATGTAAATAGTTCTGCTATTTCCTGTGTTTCTTTTGGGTTTTTTTAAGATCCGCTGCATTGAGTGCACACTTGTTTAGCTAAAGTAAGCACTTTTAAGCAGAAATGGCCCTCCTTGGATGTGAACACACTCTGCGTTTCACGGAATAAGACAATATAGCTTCAAACACACCCCCTTCCTTAGCTGTGCTTAGCTAAGAGCAAACATGGCCACAGAGCTCCAATGAGCTTACAGCAAGCATGACACACCCCCTTATGAAGTTATTCAGCTGTTATACTTGTACTGCTGTATTGCTGTACCTACACAGTTAGGTACTAGCTGACACTTTGAGGAAATCTGTAATTCAGTATAACTCCCCTCATTTGCATACCCCAGTGTGTAAGTCCTTAGTTACTTCACTTAGACGGATCCTTTACCCTTGACAACCAGTGCTCCCTGGTATTGTTTACACTCTCCATGCCATTGACTATAATGGCAAAATGCAGAATTATCTTAAAATTGACTTTTCTTAATTTTTTTTTATTTTCCGCATGATCCCATTTGCACTCCACTGCCCTAAGCTTAAACGGCCATGATCAGCCAAAAAAATAGTTTAATTTAATAAAAAATGAACTATTTTTAATGCCAATAGCCTTATATTTGGCCATTGGCTTGTGTGTTTGACTGTAATACATGCTTTCCATGAGCTGTCCTGCCTCCATTTGCTCAGATGTAGAAATGAATTTAGTTACTAACTTAATACATTTCTGCTCTGACACTGTTCCTGTACGGAGTCCGGCCAGCTTCGTTGATCACAAAATCACCTTATTTGCATGTTCTTTAACAGCAAATGAGATGATTTGCATCCTGCATGACTTTCCATGCAGGAAAAGTGTAGGTCCGCTCGTGCACGTGAAAACAGCACTTTCCTGGATCGCTCAGTGGCCATTTTCCATGCAGGAGCTCCTACACTGTTCCTGCACGGAAAACAGCCATTTGTGAATCCTGGGAATTATCTTCCTTATTTAATTTTTCACCTTTATAAATTTGTTCTATGTTTTCTTCTCTCTTAACAAATAATTCCAATACATTTTGTTTAATTATTTCGTATATTCCTTATTGCTGTCTTATTTGCTTACCTTCCTTATTTTTTAATTCTCTTATTATGTTTCTTTCTTTTATTATTTTACACAAATATGGTGCTACCTCTTCTTTCTGTCTTTGTAAACAATATTTTTGCTTATATAACAAGTTGTTAATTTTAATGTGATTTGTTTTATATATTTCTATTTCTTTTTCATAAAAGGAATTTTTCTTCTCCTTATGTTTCTTGACTTAATATTGTATCTCTCCCTTTTTCTTTTCTTCTTTATACATTCTAAAAATACTTTTTTATATATTTATTTAAAAATGAAGCCACCAAACAGTCTAATTCTCATAAAACTCCCTCACGGTCATATGATTTTTCCATAATTCCACAAGTTCTTCTTTGTCTTCTAAATCTAATTCATTTTCATTAATTCTCTTTATTCCTTTTCCTATTCTTGTATATTCCTCATTTTCCTGTAACTTAACCCATATTGCCACATGAACTGAATATCCAGCATACTTAATTCCTTTTTTTATGACTTTTAAACTATCAGATATTAAAAAAATAATCAGTTTCTGTCATAATTTCATTCCTTTTATAAGTCCAGTGGTTATTCTTCCATGCACTCAACTTTCCACTTCTCATAATTTATTTAGCCATTTCAACATCACAATTGCTCTTATTTTTCCTTAAATTACAATTAAAATCACCCATCACTATAATCTCCATATTTACATAAACATATTCAAGAATATTTTTAAACATCATTTCTCTCTCTCTTTTTGTTACATATGCTTATGAAGCTACAGTTCTATACACATATTTTTTCCATCTCACATCTACTACTGTAGTTTGGCCTAGTTTAACAATGGTTACATATAATATTTGAATGTTTTCTTGACAAAATATACATATGCCTGAGGGAATAAATGCATTTGGTTGCGCGACCGAATGTCGATCCATCGTAATTCTGAAGCATAATGTCTAAACTCATAGGCGCAACTGCTCGTAATGTCACGCGCAACATTGAATTCGAAATTCCCGATCACACAACCGTCGCAACAAGTGCTACATGGGTCGAGAGGGGGGAATAGCAGCCTGGCTGGGTTCGGTAATTCCGGGTTTGGCATCTGCACATTCAACATTTTGCGATCTTCGGATTCTGCTTTTGACATGTTCAAGTTCGGACATCAGCCATTCACTCAAATGCATGCATACCATGTATGAGCATGTTTCTTTCCCCATGTTCCAAACTACCACACCATTCCAAAGTTTTTCAGCTTGTGTTCTTCCTCTGTTAATAATCTGATATCTTCTAAAACAATAATATGTGCATCTACTGCAGCACACCATTGTAATATACCTATTCTCTACTGCAGCACACCTTTGTAATATACTTATTCTCTACTGCAGCACACCATTGTAATATACCTATTCTCTTCTGCAGCACACCATTGTAATATACCTCTTCTATACTGCAGCACACCATTGTAATATGCCTATTCTCTACTGCAGCACACCCTTGTAATATACCTATTCTCTAATGCAGAACACCATTGTGATATACCTATTCTCTACTGCAGCACACCATTGTAATATACTTATTCTCTACTGCAGCACCCCATTGTAATATACCTATTCTCTACTGCAGCACACCATTGTAATATACCTATTCTCCACTGCAGCACACCATTGTAATATACATATTCTCTACTGCAGCACACCATTGTAATATACCTATTCTCTACTGCAGCACACCATTGAAATATACCTCTTCTCTACTGCAGCACACCATTGTAATTTACCTATTCTCTACTGCAGCACACCATTGTAATATACCTATTCTCTACTGCAGCACACCATTGTAATATACCTCTTGTATACTGCAGCACACCATTGTAATATACCTATTCTCTACTGCAGCACACCCTTGTAATATACCTCTTCTCTACTGCAGCACACCATTGTAATATACCTATTCTCCACTGCAGCACACCATTGTAATATACCTATTCTCCACTGCAGCACACCCTTGTAATATACCTATTCTCTACTTCAGCACACCATTGTAATATACCTATTCTTTACTGCAGCACACCAATGTAATATACCTCTTCTCTACTGCAGCACACCATTGTAATATACCTCTTCTTTACTGCAGCACACCATTGTAATATACCTATTCTATACTGCAGCACACCATTGTAATATACCTATTCTCTACTGCAGCACACCATTGTAATATACCTATTCTCTACTGCAGCACACCATTGTAATATACATATTCTCTACTGCAGCACACCATTGTAATATACCTATTCTGTACTGCAGCACACAATTGTAATATACCTATTCTCTACTGCAGCACACCATTGTAATATACCTATTCTCCAATGCAGCACACCATTGTAATATACCTATTCTCCACTGCAGCACACCATTGTAATATACCTATTCTCTACTGCAGCACACCATTGTAATATACCTATTCTCTACTGCAGCACACCATTGTAATATACCTATTCTCTACTGCAGCACACCATTGTAATATACCTCTTCTCTTCTGCAGCACACCATTGTATTATACCTATTCTCCACTGCAGCACACCCTTCTAATATGCCTATTCTCTACTGCAGCACACCATTGTAATATACCTATTCTCTACTGCAGCACACCATTGTAATATCCCTATTCTCCACTCTAGCACAACATTGTAATATACCTATTCTCCACTGCAGCACACCATTGTAATATACCTATTCTCTACTGCAGCACACCATTGTAATATACCTATTCTCCACTGCAGCACACCATTGCAATATACCTATTCTCTACTGCAGCACACCATTGTAATATACCTATTCTCTACTGCAGCACATCATTGTAATATACCTATTCTCTACTGCAGCACACCATTGTAATATACCTATTCTCTACTGCAGCACACCATTGTAATATACCTATTCTCTACTGCAGCACACCATTGTAATATACCTATTCTCTACTGCAGCACACCATTGTAATAAACCTCTTCTCTACTGCAGCACACCATTGTAATATACCTATTCTCTACTGCAGCACACCATTGTAATATACCTATTCTCTACTGCAGCACACCACTGTAATATACCTATTCTCTACTGCAGCACACCATTGTAATATACCTATTCTCTACTGCAGCACACCACTGTAATATACCTATTCTCTACTGCAGCACACCATTGTAATATACCTATTCTCTACTGCAGCTCACCATTGTAATATACCTCTTCCCTACTGCAGCACACCATTGTAAAATACCTCTTCTCTACTGCAGCACACCATTGTAATATACCTCTTCTCTACTGCAGCACACCATTGGAATATACCTATTCTCTACTGCAGCACACCATTGTAATATACCTATTCTATACTGCAGCACACCATTGTAATATACCTATTCTCTACTGCAGCACACCCTTGTAATATACCTATTCTCTACTGCAGCACAACATTGTAATATACCTCTTCTCTACTGCAGCACACCATTGTAATATACCTATTCTCTACTGCAGAACACCATTGTAATATACCTATTCTCTACTGCAGCACACCATTGTAATATACATATTCTCTACTGCAGCACACCATTGTAATATACTTATTCTCTACTGCAGCACACCATTGTATTATACCTATTCTCTACTGCAGCACACCATTGTAATATACCTATTCTCTACTGCAGCACACCATTGTAATATACCTATTCTCTACTGCAGCACACCATTGTAATATACCTATTATCTACTGCAGCACACCATTGTAATATACCTATTCTCTACTGCAGCACACCATTGTAATATACCTATTCTCTACTGCAGCAAACCATTGTAATATACTTATTCTCTACTGCAGCACCCCATTGTAATATACCTATTCTCTACTGCAGCACACCATGGTAATATACCTCTTCTCTACTGCAGCACACCATTGTAATATACATATTCTCTACTGCAGCGCATCATTGTAATATACCTATTCTCTACTGCAGCACATCATTGTAATATAACTATTCTCTACTGCAGCACACCATTGTAATATACCTATTCTCTTCTGCAGCACACCCTTGTAATATACCTATTCTCTACTGCAGCACACCATTGTAATATACCTATTCTCTACTGCAGCACACCATTGTAATATACCTATTCTCTACTGCAGCACACCATTGTAATATACCTATTCTCTACTGCAGCACACCATTGTAATATACCTATTCTCTACTGCAGCACACCATTGTAATATACCTATTCTCTACTGCAGCACACCATTGTAATATACCTATTCTCTACTGCAGCACACCATTGTAATATACCTATTCTCTACTGCAGCACACCATTGTAATATACCTATTCTCTACTGCAGCACACCATTGTAATATACCTATTCTCTACTGCAGCACACCATTGTAATATACCTATTCTCTACTGCAGCACACCATTGTAATATACCTATTCTCTACTGCAGCACACCATTGTAATATACCTATTCTCTACTGCAGCACAACATTGTAATATACCTATTCTCTACTGCAGCACACCATTGTAATATACCTATTCTCTACTGCAGCACACCATTGTAATATACCTATTCTCTACTGCAGCACACCATTGTAATATACCTATTCTCTACTGCAGCACACCATTGTAATATACCTATTCTCTACTGCAGCACACCATTGTAATATACCTATTCTCTACTGCAGCACACCATTGTAATATACCTATTCTCTACTGCAGCACACCATTGTAATATACCTATTCTCTACTGCAGCACACCATTGTAATATACATATTCTCTATTGCAGCACACCATTGTAATATACCTATTCTACTGCAGCACACCATTGTAATATGCCTATTCTCTACTGCAGCACACCATTGTAATATACCTATTCTCTACTGCAGCACACCATTGTAATATACCTATTCTCTACTGCAGCACACCATTGTAATATACCTATTCTCTACTGCAGCACACCATTGTAATATTCCTATTCTCTACTGCAGCACACCATTGTAATATACCTATTCTCTACTGCAGCACACCATTGTAATATACCTATTCTCTACTGCAGCACGCCATTGTAATATACCTATTCTACTGCAGCACGCCATTGTAATATACCTATTCTACTGCAGCACCCCATTGTAATATACTTATTCTCTACTGCAGCACACCATTGTAATATACCTATTCTCTACTGCAGCACACCATTGTAATATACCTATTCTCTACTGCAGCACACCATTGTAATATACCTATTCTCTACTGCAGCACACCATTGTAATATACCTATTCTCTACTGCAGCACACCATTGTAACATACCTATTCTCTACTGCAGCACACCATTGTAATATACCTATTCTCTACTGCAGCACACCATTGTAATATACCTATTCTCTACTGCAGCACACCATTGTAATATACCTATTCTCTACTGCAGCACACCATTGTAATATACCTATTCTCTACTGCAGCACACCATTGTAATATACCTATTCTCTACTGCAGCACACCATTGTAATATACCTATTCTCTACTGCAGCACACCATTGTAATATACCTATTCTACTGCAGCACACCATTGTAATATACCTATTCTCTACTGCAGCACACCATTGTAATATACCTATTCTCTACTGCAGCACACCATTGTAATATACCTATTCTCTACTGCAGCACACCATTGTAATATACCTATTCTCTACTGCAGCACACCATTGTAATGTACCTATTCTCTACTGCAGCACACTATTGTAATGTACCTATTCTCTACTGCAGCACATTTTAATCTACCTATTCTCTACTGCAGCACACCATTGTAATTTACCTATTCTCTACTGCAGCACACCATTGTAATATACCTATTCTCTACTGCAGCACACCATTGTAATATACCTATTCTCTACTGCAGCACACCATTGTGATATACCTATTCTCTACTGCAGCACACCATTGTAATATACCTATTCTCTACTGCAGCTTACCATTTTAATATACCTATTCTCTACTGCAGCACACCATTGTAATATACCTATTCTCTACTGCAGCACACCATTGTAATATACCTATTCTCTACTGCAGCACACCATTGTAATATACCTATTCTCTACTGCAGCACACCATTGTAATATACCTATTCTCTACTGCAGCACACCATTGTAATATACCTATTCTCTACTGCAGCACACCATTGTAATATACCTATTCTCTACTGCAGCACACCATTGTAATATACCTATTCTCTACTGCAGCACACCATTGTAATATACCTATTCTCTACTGCAGCACACCATTGTAATATACCTATTCTCTACTGCAGCACACCATTGTAATATACCTATTCTCTACTGCAGCACACCATTGTAATATACCTATTCTCTACTGCAGCACACCATTGTAATATACCTATTCTCTACTGCAGCACACCATTGTAATATACCTATTCTCTACTGCAGCACACCATTGTAATATACCTATTCTCTACTGCAGCACACCATTGTAATATACCTATTCTCTACTGCAGCACACCATTGTAATATACCTATTCTCTACTGCAGCACACCATTGTAATATACCTATTCTCTACTGCAGCACACCATTGTAATATACCTATTCTACTGCAGCACACCATTGTAATATACCTATTCTCTACTGCAGCACACCATTGTAATATACCTATTCTCTACTGCAGCAGACCATTGTAATATACCTATTCTCTACTGCAGCACACCATTGTAATATACCTATTCTCTACTGCAGCACACCATTGTAATATACCTATTCTCTACTGCAGCACACCATTGTAATATACCTATTCTCTACTGCAGCACACCATTGTAATATACCTATTCTCTACTGCAGCACACCATTGTAATATACCTATTCTCTACTGCAGCACACCATTGTAATATACCTATTCTCTACTGCAGCACACCATTGTAATATACCTATTCTCTACTGCAGCACACCATTGTAATATACCTATTCTCTACTGCAGCACACCATTGTAATATACCTATTCTCTACTGCAGCACACCATTGTAATATACCTATTCTCTACTGCAGCACACCATTGTAATATACCTATTCTCTACTGCAGCACACCATTGTAATATACCTATTCTCTACTGCAGCACACCATTGTAATATACCTATTCTCTACTGCAGCACACCATTGTAATATACCTATTCTCTACTGCAGCACACCATTGTAATATACCTATTCTCTACTGCAGCACACCATTGTAATATACCTATTCTCTACTGCAGCACACCATTGTAATATACCTATTCTCTACTGCAGCACACCATTGTAATATACCTACTGCACCACACCATTTTAATATACCTATTCTCTACTGCAGCACACCATTGTAATATACCTATTCTCTACTGCAGCACACCATTGTAATATACCTATTCTCTACTGCAGCACACCATTGTAATATACCTATTCTCTACTGCAGCACACCATTGTCATATACCTATTCTCTACTGCAGCACACCATTGTAATATACCTATTCTCTAAAGCAGCACACCATTGTAATATACCTATTCTCTACTGCAGCACACCATTGTAATATACCTATTCTCTACTGCAGCACACCATTGTAATATACCTATTCTCTACTGCAGCACACCATTGTAATATACCTATTCTCTACTGCAGCACACCATTGTCATATACCTATTCTCTACTGCAGCACACCATTGTAATATACCTATTCTCTACTGCAGCACACCATTGTAATATACCTATTCTCTACTGCAGCACACCATTGTAATATACCTATTCTCTACTGCAGCACACCATTGTAATATACCTATTCTCTACTGCAGCACACCATTGTAATATACCTATTCTCTACTGCAGCACACCATTGTAATATACCTATTCTCTACTGCAGCACACCATTGTAATATACCTATTCTCTACTGCAGCACACCATTGTAATATACCTATTCTCTACTGCAGCACACCATTGTAATATACCTATTCTCTACTGCAGCACACCATTGTAATATACCTATTCTCTACTGCAGCACACCATTGTAATATACCTATTCTCTACTGCAGCACACCATTGTAATATACCTATTCTCTACTGCAGCACACCATTGTAATATACCTATTCTCTACTGCAGCACACCATTGTAATATACCTATTCTCTACTGCAGCACACCATTGTAGTATACCAATTCTCTACTGCAGCACATCATTGTAATATACCTATTCTCTACTGCAGCACACCATTGTAATATACCTATTCTCTACTGCAGCACACCATTGTAATATACCTATTCTCTACTGCAGCACACCATTGTAATATACCTATTCTCTACTGCAGCACACCATTGCAACATACCTATTCTCTACTGCAGCACACCATTGTAATATACCTATTCTCTACTGCAGCACACCATTGTAATATACCTATTCTCTACTGCAGCACACCATTGTAATATACCCATTCTCTACTGCAGCACTCCATTGTAATATACCTATTCTTACTGAAGCACACCATTGTAATATACCTATTCTCTACTGCAGCACACCATTGTAATATACCTATTCTCTACTGCAGCACACCATTGTAATATACCTATTCTCTACTGCAGCACACCATTGTAATATACCTATTCTCTACTGCAGCACACCATTGTAATATACCTATTCTCTACTGCAGCACACCATTGTAATATACCTATTCTCTACTGCAGCACACCATTGTAATATACCTATTCTCTACTGCAGCACACCATTGTAATATACCTATTCTGTACTGCAGCACACCATTGTAATATACCTATTCTCTACTGCAGCACACCATTGTAATATACCTATTCTCTACTGCAGCACACCATTGTAATATACCTATTCTCTACTGCAGCACACCATTGTAATATACCTATTCTCTACTGCAGCACACCATTGTAATATACCTATTCTCTACTGCAGCACACCATTGTAATATACCTATTCTCTACTGCAGCACACCATTGTAATATACCTATTCTCTACTGCAGCACACCATTGTAATATACCTATTCTCTACTGCAGCACACCATTGTAATATACCTATTCTCTACTGCAGCACACCATTGTAATATACCTATTCTCTACTGCAGCACACCATTGTAATATACCTATTCTCTACTGCAGCACACCATTGTAATATACCTATTCTCTACTGCAGCACACCATTGTAATATACCTATTCTCTACTGCAGCACACCATTGTAATATACCTATTCTCTACTGCAGCACACCATTGTAATATACCTATTCTCTACTGCAGCACACCATTGTAATATACCTATTCTCTACTGCAGCACACCATTGTAATATACCTATTCTCTACTGCAGCACACCATTGTAATATACCTATTCTCTACTGCAGCACACCATTGTAATATACCTATTCTCTACTGCAGCACACCATTGTAATATACCTATTCTCTACTGCAGCACACCATTGTAATATACCTATTCTCTACTGCAGCACACCATTGTAATATACCTATTCTCTACTGCAGCACACCATTGTAATATACCTATTCTCTACTGCAGCACACCATTGTAATATACCTATTCTCTACTGCAGCACACCATTGTAATATACCTATTCTCTACTGCAGCACACCATTGTAATATACCTATTCTCTACTGCAGCACACCATTGTAATATACCTATTCTCTACTGCAGCACACCATTGTAATATACCTATTCTCTACTGCAGCACACCATTGTAATATACCTATTCTCTACTGCAGCACACCATTGTAATATACCTATTCTCTACTGCAGCACACCATTGTAATATACCTATTCTCTACTGCAGCACACCATTGTAATATACCTATTCTCTACTGCAGCACACCATTGTAATATACCTATTCTCTACTGCAGCACACCATTGTAATATACCTATTCTCTACTGCAGCACACCATTGTAATATACCTATTCTCTACTGCAGCACACCATTGTAATATACCTATTCTCTACTGCAGCACACCATTGTAATATACCTATTCTCTACTGCAGCACACCATTGTAATATACCTATTCTCTACTGCAGCACAACATTGTAATATACCTATTCTCACTGCAGCACACCATTGTAATATACCTATTCTCTACTGCAGCACACCATTGTAATATACCTATTCTCTACTGCAGCACACCATTGTAATATACCTATTCTCTACTGCTGCACACCATTGTAATATACCTATTCTCTACTGCAGCACACCATTGTAATATACCTATTCTCTACTGCAGCACACCATTGTAATATACCTATTCTCTACTGCAGCACACCATTGTAATATACCTATTCTCTACTGCAGCACACCATTGTAATATACCTATTCTCTACTGCAGCACACCATTGTAATATACCTATTCTCTACTGCAGCACACCATTGTAATATACCTATTCTCTACTGCAGCACACCATTGTAATATACCTATTCTCTACTGCAGCACACCATTGTAATATACCTATTCTCTACTGCAGCACACCATTGTAATATACCTATTCTCTACTGCAGCACACCATTGTAATATACCTATTCTCTACTGCAGCACACCATTGTAATATACCTATTCTCTACTGCAGCACACCATTGTAATATACCTATTCTCTACTGCAGCACACCATTGTAATATACCTATTCTCTACTGCAGCACACCATTGTAATATACCTATTCTCTACTGCAGCACACCATTGTAATATACCTATTCTCTACTGCAGCACACCATTGTAATATACCTATGCTCTACTGCAGCACACCATTGTAATATACCTATTCTCTACTGCAGCACACCATTGTAATATACCTATTCCCTATTGCAGCACACCACTGTAATATACCTATTCTCTACTGCAGCACACCATTGTAATATACCTATTCTCTACTGCAGCACACCATTGTAATATACCTATTCTCTACTGCAGCACACCATTGTAATATACCTATTCTCTACTGCAGCACACCATTGTAATATACCTATTCTCTACTGCAGCACACCATTGTAATATACCTATTCTCTACTGCAGCACACCATTGTAATATACCTATTCTCTACTGCAGCACACCATTGTAATATACCTATTCTCTACTGCAGCACACCATTGTAATATACCTATTCTCTACTGCAGCACACCATTGTAATATAGCTATTCTCTACTGCAGCACACCATTGTAATATACCTATTTTCTATTGCAGCACACCATTGTAATATACCTATTCTCTACTGCAGCACACCATTGTAATATACCTATTCTCTACTGCAGCACACCATTGTAATATACCTATTCTCCACTGCAGCACACCATTGTAATATACCTATTCTCTGCTGCATCACACCATTGTAATGTACCTATTCTCTACTGCAGCACACCATTGTAATATACATATTCTCTACTGCAGCACACCATTGTAATATACCTATTCTCTACTGCAGCACACCATTGTAATATACCTATTCTCTACTGCAGCACACCATTGTAATATACCTATTCTCTACTGCAGCACACCATTGTAATATACCTATTCTCTACTGCAGCACACCATTGTAATATACCTATTCTCTACTGCAGCACACCATTGTAATATACCTATTCTCTACTGCAGCACACCATTGTAATATACCTATTCTACTGCAGCACACCATTGTAATATACCTATTCTCTACTGCAGCACACCATTGTAATATACCTATTCTCTACTGCAGCACACCATTGTAATATACCTATTCTCTACTGCAGCACACCATTGTAATATACTTATTCTCGACTGCAGCACACCATTGTAATATACCTATTTCTACACCATTGTAATATACCTATTCTCTACTGCAGCACACCATTGTAATATACCTATTCTCTACTGCAGCACACCATTGTAATATACCTATTCTCTACTGCAGCACACCATTGTAATATACCTATTCTCTACTGCAGCACACCATTGTAATATACCTATTCTCTACTGCAGCACACCATTGTAATATACCTATTCTCTACTGCAGCACACCATTGTAATATACCTATTCTCTACTGCAGCACACCATTGTAATATACCTATTCTCTACTGCAGCACACCATTGTAATATACCTATTCTCTACTGCAGCACACCATTGTAATATACCTATTCTCTACTGCAGCACACCATTGTAATATACCTATTGCTTTCTGCAGCACACCATTGTAATATACCTATTCTCTACTGCAGCACACCATTGTAATATACCTATTCTCTACTGCAGCACACCATTGTAATATACCTATTCTCTACTGCAGCACACCATTGTAATATACCTATTCTCTACTGCAGCACACCATTGTAATATACCTATTCTCTACTGCAGCACACCATTGTAATATACCTATTCTCTACTGCAGCACACCATTGTAATATACCTATTCTCTACTGCAGCACACCATTGTAATATACCTATTCTCTACTGCAGCACACCATTGTAATATACCTATTCTCTACTGCAGCACACCATTGTAATATACCTATTCTCTACTGCAGCACACCATTGTAATATACCTATTCTCTACTGCAGCACACCATTGTAATATACCTATTCTCTACTGCAGCACACCATTGTAATATACCTATTCTCTACTGCAGCACACCATTGTAATATACCTATTCTCTACTGCAGCACACCATTGTAATATACCTATTCTCTACTGCAGCACACCATTGTAATATACCTATTCTCTACTGCAGCACACCATTGTAATATACCTATTCTCTACTGCAGCACACCATTGTAATATACCTATTCTCTACTGCAGCACACCATTGTAATATACCTATTCTCTACTGCAGCACACCATTGTAATATACCTATTCTCTACTGCAGCACACCATTGTAATATACCTATTCTCTACTGCAGCACACCATTGTAATATACCTATTCTCTACTGCAGCACACCATTGTAATATACCTATTCTCTACTGCAGCACACCAGTGTAATATACCTATTCTCTACTGCAGCACACCATTGTAATATACCTATTCTCTACTGCAGCACACCATTGTAATATACCTATTCTCTACTGCAGCACACCATTGTAATATACCTATTCTCTACTGCAGCACACCATTGTAATATACCTATTCTCTACTGCAGCACACCATTGTAATATACCTATTCTCTACTGCAGCACACCGTTGTAATATACCTATTCTCTACTGCAGCACACCATTGTAATATACCTATTCTCTACTGCAGCACACCATTGTAATATACCTATTCTCTACTGCAGCACACCATTGTAATATACCTATTCTCTACTGCAGCACACCATTGTAATATACCTATTCTCTACTGCAGCACACCATTGTAATATACCTATTCTCTACTGCAGCACACCATTGTAATATACCTATTCTCTACTGCAGCACACCATTGTAATATACCTATTCTCTACTGCAGCACACCATTGTAATATACCTATTCTCTACTGCAGCACACCATTGTAATATACCTATTCTCGCGTGCAGCACACCATTGTAATATACCTATTCTCTACTGCAGCACACCATTGTAAGATACCTATTCTCTACTGCAGCACACCATTGTAATATACCTATTCTCTACTGCAGCACACCATTGTAATATACCTATTCTCTACTGCAGCACACCATTGTAATATACCTATTCTCTACTGCAGCACACCATTGTAATATACCTATTCTCTACTGCAGCACACCATTGTAATATACCTATTCTCTACTGCAGCACACCATTGTCATATACCTATTCTCTACTGCAGCACACCATTGTAATATACCTATTCTCTAAAGCAGCACACCATTGTAATATACCTATTCTCTACAGCACACCATTGTAATATACCTATTCTCTACTGCAGCACACCATTGTAATATACCTATTCTCTACTGCAGCACACCATTGTAATATACCTATTCTCTACTGCAGCACACCATTGTAATATACCTATTCTCTACTGCAGCACACCATTGTAATATACCTATTCTCTACTGCAGCACACCATTGTAATATACCTATTCTCTACTGCAGCACACCATTGTAATATACCTATTCTCTACTGCAGCACACCATTGTAATATACCTATTCTCTACTGCAGCACACCATTGTCATATACCTATTCTCTACTGCAGCACACCATTGTAATATACCTATTCTCTACTGCAGCACACCATTGTAATATACCTATTCTCTACTGCAGCACACCATTGTAATATACCTATTCTCTACTGCAGCACACCATTGTAATATACCTATTCTCTACTGCAGCACACCATTGTAATATACCTATTCTCTACTGCAGCACACCATTGTAATATACCTATTCTCTACTGCAGCACACCATTGTAATATACCTATTCTCTACTGCAGCACACCATTGTAATATACCTATTCTCTACTGCAGCACACCATTGTAATATACCTATTCTCTACTGCAGCACACCATTGTAATATACCTATTCTCTACTGCAGCACACCATTGTAATATACCTATTCTCTACTGCAGCACACCCATGTAATATACCTATTCTCTACTGCAGCACACCATTGTAATATACCTATTCTCTACTGCAGCACACCATTGTAATATACCTATTCTCTACTGCAGCACACCATTGTAATATACCTATTCTCTACTGCAGCACCCCATTCTAATATACCTATTCTCTACTGCAGCACACCATTGTAATATACCTATTCTCTACTGCAGCACACCATTGTAATATACCTATTCTCTGCAGCACACCATTGTAATATACCTATTCTCTACTGCAGCACACCATTGTAATATACCTATTCTCTACTGCAGCACACCATTGTAATATACCTATTCTCTACTGCAGCACACCATTGTAATATACCTATTCTCTACTGCAGCACACCATTGTAATATACCTATTCTCTGCAGCACACCATTGTAATATACCTATTCTCTACTGCAGCACACCATTGTAATATACCTATTCTCTACTGCAGCACACCATTGTAATATACCTATTCTCTACTGCAGCACACCATTGTAATATACCTATTCTCTACTGCAGCACACCATTGTAATATACCTATTCTCTACTGCAGCACACCATTGTAATATACCTATTCTCTACTGCAGCACACCATTGTAATATACCTATTCTCTACTGCAGCACACCATTGTAATATACCTATTCTCTGCAGCACACCATTGTAATATACCTATTCTCTACTGCAGCACACCATTGTAATATACCTATTCTCTTCTGCAGCACACCATTGTAATATACCTATTCTCTACTGCAGCACACCATTGTAATATACCTATTCTACTGCAGCACACCATTGTAATATACCTATTCTCTACTGCAGCACACCATTGTAATATACCTATTCTCTACTGCAGCACACCATTGTAATATACCTATTCTCTACTGCAGCACACCATTGTAATATACCTATTCTCTACTGCGGCACACCATTGTAATATACCTATTCTCTACTGCGGCACACCATTGTAATATACCTATTCTCTACTGCAGTACACCATTGTAATATACCTATTCTCTACTGCAGCACACCATTGTAATGTACCTATTCTCTCCTGCAGCACACGAATGTAATATACCTATTCTATACTGCAGCACACCATTGTAATATACCTATTCTCTACTGCAGCACACCATTGTAATATACCTATTCTCTACTGCAGCACACCATTGTAATATACCTATTCTCTACTGCAGCACACCATTGTAATATACCTATTCTCTACTGCAGCACACCATTGTAATATACCTATTCTCTACTGCAGCACACCATTGTAATATACCTATTCTCTACTGCAGCACACCATTGTAATATACCTATTCTCTACTGCAGCACACCATTGTAATATACCTATTCTCTACTGCAGCACACCATTGTAATATACCTATTCTCTACTGCAGCACACCATTGTAATATACCTATTCTCTACTGCAGCACACCATTGTAATATACCTATTCTCTACTGCAGCACACCATTGTAATATACCTATTCTCTACTGCAGCACACCATTGTAATATACCTATTCTCTACTGCAGCACACCATTGTAATATACCTATTCTCTACTGCAGCACACCATTGTAATATACCTATTCTCTACTGCAGCACACCATTGTAATATACCTATTCTCTACTGCAGCACACCATTGTAATATACCTATTCTCTACTGCAGCACACCATTGTAATATACCTATTCTCTACTGCAGCACACCATTGTAATATACCTATTCTCTACTGCAGCACACCATTGTAATATACCTATTCTCTACTGCAGCACACCATTGTAATATACCTATTCTCTACTGCAGCACACCATTGTAATATACCTATTCTCTACTGCAGCACACCATTGTAATATACCTATTCTCTACTGCAGCACACCATTGTAATATACCTATTCTCTACTGCAGCACACCATTGTAATATACCTATTCTCTACTGCAGCACACCATTGTAATATACCTATTCTCTACTGCAGCACACCATTGTAATATACCTATTCTCTACTGCAGCACACCATTGTAATATACCTATTCTCTACTGCAGCACAGCATTGTAATGTACCTAATCTCTACTGCAGTACACCATTGTAATATACCTATTCTCTGCTGCAGCACACCATTGTAATATACCTATTCTCTTCTGCAGCACACCATTGTAATATACCTATTCTCTACTGCAGCACACCATTGTAATATACCTATTCTCTACTGCAGCACACCATTGTAATATACCTATTCTCTACTGCAGCACACCATTGTAATATACCTATTCTCTACTGCAGCACACCATTGTAATATACCTATTCTCTACTGCAGCACACCATTGTAATATACCTATTCTCTACTGCAGCACACCATTGTAATATACCTATGCTCTACTGCAGCACACCATTGTAATATACCTATTCTCTACTGCAGCACACCATTGTAATATACCTATTCTCTACTGCAGCACACCATTGTAATATACCTATTCTCTACTGCAGCACACCATTGTAATATACCTATTCTCTACTGCAGCACACCATTGTAATATACCTATTCTCTACTGCAGCACACCATTGTAATATACCTATTCTCTACTGCAGCACACCATTGTAGTATACCTATTCTCTTCTGCAGCACACCGTTGTAATACACCTATTCTCTACTGTAGCACACCATTGTAATATACCTATTCTCTACTGCAGCACACCATTGTAATTTACCTATTCTCTACTGCAGCACACCATTGTAATATACCTATTCTCTACTGCAGCACACCATTGTAATATACCTATTCTCTACTGCAGCACACCATTGTAATATACCTATTCTCTACTGCAGCACACCATTGTAATATACCTATTCTCTACTGCAGCACACCATTGTAATATACCTATTCTCTACTGCAGCACACCATTGTAATATACCTATTCTCTACTGCAGCACACCATTGTAATATACCTATTCTCTACTGCAGCACACCATTGTAATATACCTATTCTCTACTGCAGCACACCATTGTAATATACCTATTCTCTACTGCAGCACACCATTGTAATATACCTATTCTCTACTGCAGCACACCATTGTAATATACCTATTCTCTACTGCAGCACACCATTGTAGTATACCTATTCTCTACTGCAGCACACCATTGTAATATACCTATTATCTACTGCAGCACACCATTGTAATATACCTATTCTCTACTGCAGCACACCATTGTAATATACCTATTCTCTACTGCAGCACACCATTGTAATATACCTATTCTCTACTGCAGCACACCATTGTAATATACCTATTCTCTACTGCAGCACACCATTGTAATATACCTATTCTCTACTGCAGCACACCATTGTAATATACCTATTCTCTACTGCAGCACACCATTGTAATATACCTATTCTCTACTGCAGCACACCATTGTAATATACCTATTCTCTACTGCAGCACACCATTGTAATATACCTATTCTCTACTGCAGCACACCATTGTAATATACCTATTCTCTACTGCAGCACACCATTGTAATATACCTATTCTCTACTGCAGCACACCATTGTAATATACCTATTCTCTACTGCAGCACACCATTGTAATATACCTATTCTCTACTGCAGCACACCATTGTAATATACCTATTCTCTACTGCAGCACACCATTGTAATATACCTATTCTCAACTGCAGCACACCATTGTAATATACCTATTCTCTACTGCAGCACACCATTGTAATATACCTATTCTCTGCAGCACACCATTGTAATATACCTATTCTCTACTGCAGCACACCATTGTAATATACCTATTCTCTACTGCAGCACACCATTGTAATATACCTATTCTCTACTGCAGCACACCATTGTAATATACCTATTCTCTACTGCAGCACACCATTGTAATATACCTATTCTCTACTGCAGCACACCATTGTAATATACCTATTCTCTACTGCAGCACACCATTGTAATATACCTATTCTCTACTGCAGCACACCATTGTAATATACCTATTCTCTACTGCAGCACACCATTGTAATATACCTATTCTCTACTGCAGCACACCATTGTAATATACCTATTCTCTACTGCAGCACACCATTGTAATATACCTATTCTCTACTGCAGCACACCATTGTAATATACCTATTCTCTACTGCAGCACACCATTGTAATATACCTATTCTCTACTGCAGCACACCATTGTAATATACCGATTCTCTACTGCAGCACACCATTGTAATATACCTATTCTCTACTGCAGCACACCATTGTAATATACCTATTCTCTACTGCAGCACACCATTGTAATATACCTATTCTCTACTGCAGCACACCATTGTAATATACCTATTCTCTACTGCAGCACACCATTGTAATATACCTATTCTCTACTGCAGCACACCATTGTAATATACCTATTGTCTACTGCAGCACACCATTGTAATATACCTATTCTCTACTGCAGCACACCATTGTAATATACCTATTCTCTACTGCAGCACACCATTGTAATATACCTATTCTCTACTGCAGCACACCATTGTAATATACCTATTCTCTATTGCAGCACACCGTTGTAATATACCTATTCTCTACTGCAGCACACCATTGTAATATACCTATTCTCTACTGCAGCACACCATTGTAATATACCTATTCTCTACTGCAGCACACCATTGTAATATACCTATTCTCTACTGCAGCACACCATTGTAATATACCTATTCTCTACTGCAGCACACCATTGTAATATACCTATTCTCTACTGCAGCACACCATTGTAATATACCTATTCTCTACTGCAGCACACCATTGTAATATACCTATTCTCTACTGCAGCACACCATTGTAATATACCTATTCTCTACTGCAGCACCCCATTGTAATATACCTATTCTCTACTGCAGCACACCATTGTAATATACCTATTCTCTACTGCAGCACACCATTGTAATATACCTATTCTCTACTGCAGCACACCATTGTAATATACCTATTCTCTACTGCAGCACACCATTGTAATATACCTATTCTCTACTGCAGCACACCATTGTAATATACCTATTCTCTACTGCAGCACACCATTGTAATATACCTATTCTCTACTGCAGCACACCATTGTAATATACCTATTTCTGCAGCACACCATTGTAATATACCTATTCTCTACTGCAGCACACCATTGTAATATACCTATTCTCTACTGCAGCACACCATTGTAATATACCTATTCTCTACTGCAGCACACCATTGTAATATACCTATTCTCTACTGCAGCACACCATTGTAATATACCTATTCTCTACTGCAGCACACCATTGTAATATACCTATTCTCTACTGCAGCACACCATTGTAATATACCTATTCTCTACTGCAGCACACCATTGTAATATACCTATTCTCTACTGCAGCACACCATTGTAATATACCTATTCTCTACTGCAGCACACCATTGTAATATACCTATTCTCTACTGCAGCACACCATTGTAATATACCTATTCTCTACTGCAGCACACCATTGTAATATACCTATTCTCTACTGCAGCACACCATTGTAATATACCTATTCTCTACTGCAGCACACCATTGTAATATACCTATTCTCTACTGCAGCACACCATTGTAATATACCTATTCTCTACTGCAGCACACCATTGTAATATACCTATTCTCTACTGCAGCACACCATTGTAATATACCTATTCTCTACTGCAGCACACCATTGTAATATACCTATTCTCTACTGCAGCACACCATTGTAATATACCTATTCTCTACTGCAGCACACCATTGTAATATACCTATTCTCTACTGCAGCACACCATTGTAATATACCTATTCTCTACTGCAGCACACCATTGTAATATACCTATTCTCTACTGCAGCACACCATTGTAATATACCTATTCTCTACTGCAGCACACCATTGTAATATACCTATTCTCTACTGCAGCACACCATTGTAATATACCTATTCTCTACTGCAGCACACCATTGTAATATACCTATTCTCTACTGCAGCACACCATTGTAATATACCTATTCTCTACTGCAGCACACCATTGTAATATACCTATTCTCTACTGCAGCACACCATTGTAATATACCTATTCTCTACTGCAGCACACCATTGTAATATACCTATTCTCTACTGCAGCACACCATTGTAATATACCTATTCTCTACTGCAGCACACCATTGTAATATACCTATTCTCTGCAGCACACCATTGTAATATACCTATTCTCTACTGCAGCACACCATTGTAATATACCTATTCTCTACTGCAGCACACCATTGTAATATACCTATTCTCTACTGCAGCACACCATAGTAATATACCTATTCTCTACTGCAGCACACCATTGTAATATACCTATTCTCTACTGCAGCACACCATTGTAATATACCTATTCTACTGCAGCACACCATAGTAATATACCTATTCTCTACTGCAGCACACCATTGTAATATACCTATTCTCTACTGCAGCACACCATTGTAATATACCTATTCTCTACTGCAGCACACCATTGTAATATACCTATTCTCTACTGCAGCACACCATTGTAATATACCTATTCTCTACTGCAGCACACCATTGTAATATACCTATTCTCTACTGCAGCACACCATTGTAATATACCTATTCTCTACTGCAGCACACCATTGTAATATACCTATTCTCTACTGCAGCACACCATTGTAATATACCTATTCTCTACTGCAGCACACCATTGTAATATACCTATACTCTACTGCAGCACACCATTGTAATATACCTATTCTCTACTGCAGCACACCATTGTAATATACCTATTCTCTACTGCAGCACACCATTGTAATATACCTATTCTCTACTGCAGCACACCATTGTAATATACCTATTCTCTACTGCAGCACACCATTGTAATATACCTATTCTCTACTGCAGCACACCATTGTAATATACCTATTCTCTACTGCAGCACACCATTGTAATATACCTATTCTCTACTGCAGCACACCATTGTAATATACCTATTCTCTACTGCAGCACACCATTGTAATATACCTATTCTCTGCAGCACACCATTGTAATATACCTATTCTCTACTGCAGCACACCATTGTAATATACCTATTCTCTACTGCAGCACACCATTGTAATATACCTATTCTCTACTGCAGCACACCATTGTAATATACCTATTCTCTACTGCAGCACACCATTGTAATATACCTATTCTCTACTGCAGCACACCATTGTAATATACCTATTCTCTACTGCAGCACACCATTGTAATATACCTATTCTCCACTGCTGCACACCATTGTAATATACCTATTCCCTACTGCAGCACACCATTGTAATATACCTATTCTCTACTGCAGCACACCATTGTAATATACCTATTCTCTACTGCAGCACACCATTGTAATATACCTATTCTCTACTGCAGCACACCATTGTAATATACCTATTCTCTACTGCAGCACACCATTGTAATATACCTATTCTCTACTGCAGCACACCATTGTAATATACCTATTCTCTACTGCAGCACACCATTGTAATATACCTATTCTCTACTGCAGCACACCATTGTAATATACCTATTCTCTACTGCAGCCTACCTATTCTCTACTGCAGCACACCATTGTAATATACCTATTCTCTACTGCAGCACACCATTGTAATATACCTATTCTCTACTGCAGCACACCATTGTAATATACCTATTCTCTACTGCAGCACACCAGTATAATATACCTATTCTCTACTGCAGCACACCAGTGTAATATACCTCTTCTCTACTGCAGCACACCATTGTAATATACCTCTTCTCTACTGCAGCACACCATTGTAATATACCTATTCTCTACTGCAGCACACCATTGTAATATACCTATTCTCTACTGCAGCACACCATTGTAATATACCTATTCTCTACTGCAGCACACCATTGTAATATACCTATTCTCTACTGCAGCACACCATTGTAATATACCTATTCTCTACTGCAGCACACCATTGTAATATACCTATTCTCTACTGCAGCACACCATTGTAATATACCTATTCTCTACTGCAGCACACCATTGAAATATACCTATTCTCTACTGCAGCACACCATTGTAATATACCTATTCTCTACTGCAGCACACCATTGTAATATACCTATTCTCTACTGCAGCACACCATTGTAATATACCTATTCTCTACTGCAGCACACCATTGTAATATACCTATTCTCTACTGCAGCACACCATTGTAATATACCTATTCTCTACTGCAGCACACCATTGTAATATACCTATTCTCTACTGCAGCACACCATTGTAATATACCTATTCTCTACTGCAGCACACCATTGTCATATACCTATTCTCTACTGCAGCACACCATTGTAATATACCTATTCTCTACTGCAGCACACCATTGTAATATACCTATTCTCTACTGCAGCAGAACATTGTAGTATACCTTTTCTCTACTGCAGCACACCATTGTAATATACCTATTCTCTACTGCAGCACACCATTGTAATATACCTATTCTCTACTGCAGCACACCATTGTAATATACCTATTCTCTACTGCAGCACACCATTGTAATATACCTATTCTCTACTGCAGCACACCATTGTAATATACCTATTCTCACTGCAGCACACCATTGTAATATACCTATTCTCTACTGCAGCACACCATTGTAATATACCTATTCTCTACTGCAGCACACCATTGTAATATACCTATTCTCTACTGCAGCACACCATTGTAATATACCTATTCTCTACTGCAGCACACCATTGTAATATACCTATTCTCTACTGCAGCACACCATTGTAATATACCTATTCTCTACTGCAGCACACCATTGTAATATACCTATTCTCTACTGCAGCACACCATTGTAATATACCTATTCTCTACTGCAGCACACCATTGTAATATACCTATTCTCTACTGCAGCACACCATTGTAATATACCTATTCTCTACTGCAGCACACCATTGTAATATACCTATTCTCTACTGCAGCACACCATTGTAATATACCTATTCTCTACTGCAGCACACCATTGTAATATACCTATTCTCTATTGCAGCACACCATTGTAATAAACCTATTCTCTACTGCAGCACACCATTGTAATATACCTATTCTCTACTGCAGCACACCATTGTAATATACCTATTCTCTACTGCAGCACACCATTGTAATATACCTATTCTCTACTGCAGCACACCATTGTAATATACCTATTCTCTTCTGCAGCACACCATTGTAATATACCTATTCTCTACTGCAGCACACCATTGTAATATACCTATTCTCTACTGCAGCACACCATTGTAATATACCTATTCTCTACTGCAGCAGACCATTGTAGTATACCTTTTCTCTACTGCAGCACACCATTGTAATATACCTATTCTCTACTGCAGCACACCATTGTAATATACCTATTCTCTACTGCAGCACACCATTGTAATATACCTATTCTCTACTGCAGCACACCATTGTAATATACCTATTCTCTACTGCAGCACACCATTGTAATATACCTATTCTCTACTGCAGCACACCATTGTAATATACCTATTCTCTACTGCAGCACACCATTGTAATATACCTATTCTCTACTGCAGCACACCATTGTAATATACCTATTCTCTACTGCAGCACACCATTGTAATATACCTATGCTCTACTGCAGCACACCATTGTAATATACCTATTCTCTACTGCAGCACACCATTGTAATATACCTATTCTCTACTGCAGCACACCATTGTAATATACCTATTCTCTACTGCAGCACACCATTGTAATATACCTATTCTCTACTGCAGCACACCATTGTAATATACCTATTCTCTACTGCAGCACACCATTGTAATATACCTATTCTCTACTGCAGCACACCATTGTAATATACCTATTCTCTACTGCAGCACACCATTGTAATATACCTATTCTCTACTGCAGCACACCATTGTAATATACCTATTCTCTACTGCAGCACACCATTGTAATATACCTATTCTCTACTGCAGCACACCATTGTAATATACCTATTCTCTACTGCAGCACACCATTGTAATATACCTATTCTCTACTGCAGCACACCATTGTAATATACCTATTCTCTACTGCAGCACACCATTGTAATATACCTATTCTCTACTGCAGCACACCATTGTAATATACCTATTCTCTACTGCAGCACACCATTGTAATATACCTATTCTCTACTGCAGCACACCATTGTAATATACCTATTCTCTACTGCAGCACACCATTGTAATATACCTATTCTCTACTGCAGCACACCATTGTAATATACCTATTCTCTACTGCAGCACACCATTGTAATATACCTATTCTCTACTGCAGCACACCATTGTAATATACCTATTCTCTACTGCAGCACACCATTGTAATATACCTATTCTCTACTGCAGCACACCATTGTAATATACCTATTCTCTACTGCAGCACACCATTGTAATATACCTATTCTCTACTGCAGCACACCATTGTAATATACCTATTCTCTACTGCAGCACACCATTGTAATATACCTATTCTCTACTGCAGCACACCATTGTAATATACCTATTCTCTACTGCAGCACACCATTATAATATACCTATTCTCTACTGCAGCACACCATTGTAATATACCTATTCTCTACTGCAGCACACCATTGTAATATACCTATTCTCTACTGCAGCACACCATTGTAATATACCTATTCTCTACTGCAGCACACCATTGTAATATACCTATTCTCTACTGCAGCACACCATTGTAATATACCTATTCTCTACTGCAGCACACCATTGTAATATACCTATTCTCTACTGCAGCACACCATTGTAATATACCTATTCTCTACTGCCGCACACCATTGTAATATACCTATTCTCTACTGCAGCACACCATTGTAATATACCTATTCTCTACTGCAGCACACCATTGTAATATACCTATTCTCTACTGCAGCACACCATTGTAATATACCTATTCTCTACTGCAGCACACCATTGTAATATACCTATTCTCTACTGCAGCAGACCATTGTAATATACCTATTCTCTACTGCAGCACACCATTGTAATATACCTATTCTCTACTGCAGCACACCATTGTAATATACCTATTCTCTACTGCAGCACACCATTGTAATATACCTATTCTCTACTGCAGCACACCATTGTAATATACCTATTCTCTACTGCAGCACACCATTGTAATATACCTATTCTCTACTGCAGCACACCATTGTAATATACCTATTCTCTACTGCAGCACACCATTGTAATATACCTATTCTCTACTGCAGCACACCATTGTAATATACCTATTCTCTACTGCAGCACACCATTGTAATATACCTATTCTCTACTGCAGCACACCATTGTAATATACCTATTCTCTACTGCAGCACACCATTGTAATATACCTATTCTCTACTGCAGCACACCATTATAATATACCTATTCTCTACTGCAGCACACCATTGTAATATACCTATTCTCTACTGCAGCACACCATTGTAATATACCTATTCTCTACTGCAGCACACCATTGTAATATACCTATTCTCTACTGCAGCACACCATTGTAATATACCTATTCTCTACTGCAGCACACCATTGTAATATACCTATTCTCTACTGCAGCACACCATTGTAATATACCTATTCTCTACTGCAGCACACCATTGTAATATACCTATTCTCTACTGCAGCACACCATTGTAATATACCTATTCTCTACTGCAGCACACCATTGTAATATACCTATTCTCTACTGCAGCACACCATTGTAATATACCTATTCTCTACTGCAGCACACCATTGTAATATACCTATTCTCTACTGCAGCACACCATTGTAATATACCTATTCTCTACTGCAGCACACCATTGTAATATACCTATTCTCTACTGCAGCACACCATTGTAATATACCTATTCTCTACTGCGGCACACCATTGTAATATACCTATTCTCTACTGCGGCACACCATTGTAATATACCTATTCTCTACTGCAGCACACCATTGTAATATACCTATTCTCTACTGCAGCACACCATTGTAATATACCTATTCTCTACTGCAGCACACCATTGTAATATACCTATTCTCTACTGCAGCACACCATTGTAATATACCTATTCTCTACTGCAGCACACCATTGTAATATACCTATTCTCTACTGCAGCACACCATTGTAATATACCTATTCTCTACTGCAGCACACCATTGTAATATACCTATTCTCTACTGCAGCACACCATTGTAATATACCTATTCTCTACTGCAGCACACCATTGTAATATACCTATTCTCTACTGCAGCACATCATTGTAATATACCTATTCTCTACTGCAGCACACCATTGTAATATACCTATTCTCTACTGCAGCACACCATTGTAATATACCTATTCTCTACTGCAGCACACCATTGTAATATACCTATTCTCTACTGCAGCACACCATTGTAATATACCTATTCTCTACTGCAGCACACCATTGTAATATACCTATTCTCTACTGCAGCACACCATTGTAATATACCTATTCTCTACTGCAGCACACCATTGTAATATACCTATTCTCTGCTGCAGCACACCATTGTAATATACCTATTCTCTACTGCAGCACACCATTGTAATATACCTATTCTCTGCTGCAGCACACCATTGTAATATACCTATTCTCTACTGCAGCACACCATTGTAATATACCTATTCTCTACTGCAGCACACCATTGTAATATACCTATTCTCTACTGCAGCACACCATTGTAATATACCTATTCTCTACTGCAGCACACCATTGTAATATACCTATTCTCTACTGCAGCACACCATAGTAATATACCTATTCTCTACTGCAGCACACCATTGTAATATACCTATTCTCTACTGCAGCACACCATAGTAATATACCTATTCTCTACTGCAGCACACCATTGTAATATACCTATTCTCTACTGCAGCACACCATTGTAATATACGTATTCTCTACTGCAGCACACCATTGTAATATACCTATTCTCTACTGCAGCACACCATTGTAATATACCTATTCTCTACTGCAGCACACCATTGTAATATACCTATTCTCTACTGCAGCACACCATTGTAATATACCTATTCTCTACTGCAGCACACCATTGTAATATACCTCTTCTCTACTGCAGCACACCATTGTAATATACCTATTCTCTACTGCAGCACACCATTGTAATATACCTATTCTCTACTGCAGCACACCATTGTAATATACCTATTCTCTACTGCAGCACACCAGTGTAATATACCTCTTCTCTACTGCAGCACACCATTGTAATATACCTCTTCTCTACTGCAGCACACCATTGTAATATACCTCTTCTCTACTGCAGCACACCATTGTAATATACCTATTCTCTACTGCAGCACACCATTGTAATATACCTATTCTCCACTGCAGCACACCATTGTAATATACCTATTCTCTACTGCAGCACACCATTGTAATATACCTATTCTCTACTGCAGCACACCATTGTAATGTACCTATTCTCTACTGCAGCACACCATTGTAATATACCTATTCTCCACTGCAGCACACCATTGTAATATACCTATTCTCTACTGCAGCACACCATTGTAATATACCTATTCTCTACTGCAGCACACCATTGTAATATACCTATTCTCTACTGCAACACACCATTGTAATATTCCTATTCTCTACTGCAGCACACCATTGTAATATACCTCTTGTATACTGCAGCACACCATTGTAATATACCTATTCTCTACTGCAGCACACCCTTGTAATATACCTCTTCTCTACTGCAGCACACCATTGTAATATACCTATTCTCCACTGCAGCACACCATTGTAATATACCTATTCTCCACTGCAGCACACCCTTGTAATATACCTATTCTCTACTGCAGCACACCATTGTAATATACCTATTCTTTACTGCAGCACACCCTTGTAATATACCTATTCTCTACTGCAGCACAACATTGTAATATACCTATTCTCTACTGCAGCACACCATTGTAATATACCTATTCTCTACTGCAGCACACCATTGTAATATACCTATTCTCTACTGCAGAACACCATTGTAATATACCTATTCTCTACTGCAGCACACCAATGTAATATACCTATTCTCTACTGCAGCACACCATTGTAATTTACCTATTCTCTACTGCAACAAACCATTGTAATATACCTCTTCTCTACTGCAGCACACCATTGTAATATACCTCTTCTTTACTGCAGCACACCAATGTAATATACCTATTCTATACTGCAGCACACCATTGTAATATACCTATTCTCTACTGCAGCACACCATTGTAATATACCTATTCTCTACTGCAGCACACCATTGTAATATACCTATTCTCTACTGCAGCACACCATTGTAATATACATATTCTCTACTGCAGCACACCATTGTAATATACCTATTCTGTACTGCAGCACACCATTGTAATATACCTATTCTCTACTGCAGCACACCATTGTAATATACCTATTCTCCAATGCAGCACACCATTGTAATATACCTATTCTCCACTGCAGCACACCATTGTAATATACCTATTCTCTACTGCAGCACACCATTGTAATATACCTATTCTCTACTGCAGCACACCATTGTAATATACCTATTCTCTACTGCAGCACACCATTGTAATATACCTCTTCTCAACTGCAGCACACCATTGAATTATACCTATTCTCCACTGCAGCACACCCTTCTAATATGCCTATTCTCTACTGCAGCACACCATTGTAATATACCTATTCTCTACTGCAGAACACCATTGTAATATACCTATTCTCTACTGCAGCACACCATTGTAATATACCTATTCTGCACTGCAGCACACCCTTGTAATATACCTATTCTCTACTGCAGCATACCATTGTAATATACCTCTTCTCTACTGCAGCACACCATTGTAATATACCTATTCTGTACTGCAGCACACACTTGTAATATACCTATTCTCTACTGCAGCACACCATTGTAATATACCTATTCTCTACTGCAGCACATCATTGTAATATACCTATTCTGCACTGCAGCACACCATTGTAATATACCTATTTACTATTGCAGCATTCCATTGTAATATACCTCTTCTCTACTGCAGCACACCATTGTAATATACCTATTCTCTACTGCAGCACATCATTGTAATATACCTATTCTGCACTGCAGCACACCATTGTAATATACCTATTCACTATTGCAGCATTCCATTGTAATATACCTCTTCTCTACTGCAGCACACCATTGTAATATACCTATTCTCTACTGCTGCACACCATTGTAATATACCTATTCTCTACTGCAGCACACCATTGTAATATAACTATTCTATACTGCAGCACACCATTGTAATATACCTATTCTCTACTGCAACACATCATTGTAATATACCTATTCTGTACTGCAGCACACCATTGTAATATACCTATTCTCTACTGCAGCATACCATTGTAATATACCTATTCTCTACTGCAGCACACCATTGTAACATACCTATTCTCTACTGCAGCACACCATTGTAATATACCTATTCTCTACTGCAGCACACCATTGTAACATACCTCGTCTCTACTGCAGTACACCATTGTAATATACCTATTCTCTACTGCAGCACACCATTGTAATATACCTATTCTCTACTGCAGCACACCATTGTAATATACCTATTCTCTACTGCAGCACACCATTGTAATATACATATTCTCCACTGCAGCACACCATTGTAATATACCTATTCTCTACTGCAGCACACCATTGTAATATACCTATTCTCTACTGCAGCACACCCTTGTAATATACCTATTCTCTACTGCAGCACACCATTGTAATATACCTCTTCTTTACTGCAGCACACCATTGTAATATACCTCTTCTCTACTGCAGCACACCATTGTAATATACCTATTCTCTACTGCAGCACACCATTGTAATATACCTATTCTCTACTGCAGCACACCATTGTAATATACCTATTCTGTACTGCAGCACACCCTTGTAATATACATATTCTCTACTGCAGCACACCCTTGTAATATACCTATTCTCTACTGCAGCACACCATTGTAATATACCTATTCTCTACTGCAGCACACCATTGTAATATACCTATTCTCTACTGCAGAACACCATTGTAATATACCTATTCTCTTCTGCAGCACACCATTGTAATATACCTATTCTGTACTGCAGCACACCCTTGTAATATACCTATTCTCTACTGCAGCATACCATTGTAATATACCTCTTCTCTACTGCAGCACACCATTGTAATATACCTATTCTGTACTGCAGCACCCCCTTGTAATATACCTATTCTCTACTGCAGCACACCATTGTAATATACCTATTCTCTACTGCAGCACATCATTGTAATATACCTATTCTGTACTGCAGCACACCATTGTACTATACCTATTCACTACTGCAGCATACCATTGTAATATACCTCTTCTCTACTGCAGCACACCATTGTAATATACCTATTCTCTACTGCTGCACACCATTGTAATATACCTATTCTCTACTGCAGCACACCATTGTAATATACCTCTTCTCTACTGCAGCACACCATTGTAATACACCAATTCTGTACTGCAGCACACCATTGTAATATACCTATTCTCTGCTGCAGCACACCATTGTAATATACCTATTCTCTACTACAGCACACCATTGTAATATACCATGTCTCTACTGTAGCACGCCATTGTAATATACCTATTCTGTCCTGCAGCACACCCTTGTAATATACCTATTCTCTACTGCAGCACACCATTGTAATATACCTATTCTCTACTGCAGCACATCGTTGTGATATACCTATTCTGTACTGCAGCACAATATTGTAATATACCTATTCTCTACTGCAGCACACCATTGTAATATACCTATTCTCTACTGCAGCACACCATTGTAATATACCTATTCTCTACTGCAGCACACCATTGTAATATACCTATTCTCTCCTGCAGCACACCATTGAAATATACCTATTATGTACTGCAGCACACCATTGTAATATACCTATTCTCTACTGCAGCACACCCTTGTAGTATACCTGTTCTCTGCTGCAGCACACCATTGTTTTATACCTGATCTCTACTGCAGTACACCATTGTAATATACCTATTCTCTGCTGCAGCACACCATTGTAATATACCTATTCTGTACTGCAGCACACCCTTGTAATAACCTATTCTCTACTGCAGCACACCATTGTAATATAACTATTCTCTACTGCAGCACATCATTGTAATATACCTATTCTGTACTGCAGCACACCATTGTAATATACCTATTCTCTACTGCAGCATACCATTGTAATATCCCTCTTCTCTACTGCAGCACACCATTGTAACATACCTATTCTCTACTGCAGCACACAATTGTAATATACCTATTCTCTACTGCAGCACACCATTGTAACATACCTCTTCTCTACTGCAGTACACCATTGTAATATACATATTCTGTACTGCAGCACACCATTGTAATATACCTATTCTCTACTGCAGCACACCATTGTAATATACCTATTCTCTTTTGACACCATTGTAATATACATATTCTCCACTGCAGCACACCATTGTAATATACCTATTCTCTACTGCCGCACACCCTTGTAATATACCTATTCTCTACTGCAGCACACCATTGCAATATACCTCTTTTCTACTCCAGCACACCATTGTAATATACCTATTCTCTACTGCAGCACACCATTGTAATATACCTATTCTCTACTGCAGCACACCCTTCTAATATACCTATTCTCTACTGCAGCACACCATTGTAATATACCTCTTCTCTATTGCAGCACACCATTTTAATATACCTATTCTGTACTGCTGCACACGATTGTAATATACCTCTTCTCTACTGCAGCACACCATTGTAATATACCTATTCTCTACTGCAGCACACCATTGTAGTATACCTATTCTCCAGTGCAGCACACCATTGTAATATACCTATTCTGTACTGCAGCACACCCTTGTAATATACCTATTCTCTACTGCAGCACACCATTGTAATATACCTATTTTCTTTTGACACCATTGTAATATACATATTCTCCACTGCAGCACACCATTGTAATATACCTATTCTCTACTGCCGCACACCATTGTAATATACCTCTTCTCTACTGCAGCACACCATTGTAATATACCCATTTTCTACTGCAGCACACCATTGTAATATACCTATTCTCCACTGCTGCACACCCTTCTAATATACCTATTCTCTACTGCAGCACACCATTGTAATATACCTCTTCTCTATTGCAGCACACCATTGTAATATACCTATTCTGTACTGAAGCACACAATTGTAATATACCTCTTCTCTACTGCAGCACACCATTGTAATATACCTATTCTCTACTGCAGCACACCATTGTAATATACCTATTCTCCAATGCAGCACACCATTGTAATATACCTATTCTCTACTGCAGCACACCATTGTAATATACCTATTCTCTACTGCAGCACACTATTGTAATATACCTATTCTCTACTGCAGCACACCATTGTAATATACCTATTCTCCAATGCAGCACACCATTATAATATACCTATTCTCTACTGCAGCACACCATTTTAATATACCTATTCTCTACTGCAGCACACCATTGTAATATACCTATTCTGTACTGCAGCACACAATTGTAATATACCTCTTCTTTACTGCAGCACACCATTGTAATACACCTATTCTCTTTTTAAGATTGTTCATACTGTTCACATTTAAAGCAAATATTTTCAGCTTTTAAGACCAGTTAGTATAATAAAATGTTTATCCCTTTCCTTTAATATCTCTAAGCATTAGGTTTTTGAATTTTGTTTTCCTTATTTTAACTCTTTTCCCTTTCAATTTCTTTTTATTACTTGCTGTGCACCAATCAGCTTCTTCCTCACTTGTCTTCTCTGTTTCTTTTTCCTTGTTACTTTTTTAACTTCATGTATAACCTTTTTATCTGTTACATTTTTTTTACATTCTCTTGTATATTATGCATTCTACTATCTCTTTACCATGTATAAGTTCATTTTCATTTTCTTGCACATTCATTTCACATTCTAGCCATGAATGACCAGTATTGCCACATTTTTTGCACTTTAAATCACATTTTTTTGCATTATGCCCTGTTTTACCACATAAATATATGTTTTATCACATGCATTGATTAAGTGATCATTTTTCCACAAAAATAACAAGTTTTTGGTTGACTCCTGTATTTCACAAAACCCCTATTACTATGAACATCAATGATACTAGGTACGTGCATAACAGTACCATTTTCCATTTTCAGTATTACTACACCTTCTCATCCCCCAATCCATAGTCCTCTTTCATCATATATTGTTATAGTGTCCATTACTTCTTTACATATAATTAACAAATGTTCTTTCAGTTCTTTTGTTTTAACTTCAGTTCTAAACTGAATCATTATGCTTTTTGTTTGTCTGTAAAAAGCTTGCATAACATATTCTGACCATGGATAAATATTTTTTTTGTTCATATGCACCCAAACAATTTTCCATGGCCTGCCCAGTCTCAAATATCAAGTCACATAAAGTCTATTAATTAAAATGAATGCTTTTATCTCTTTTGCTTTGACACCCAGAGGTGCTATGACAGTTCCAAACCTTATACCTGTCCAGACTTTCTTCTTTTTTGCTGGTCACACATACTGTATAATTCTTTTTTGTTTCTTTTATTTCTTCTTTCTTCTTTTCTCCTTCTCCCGCAGTTTGTGCATACGTTTTTCTCTTGAACTTTTTCTTGCACAGTCTCTTCTGCTCCTTTTTCTTCTTCTATTTTCTCCATGATGTCACTCCATGAAATTGTGGCTACACATTCTGGTTCACTTTGGTTTACCATTTCTTCCAAATAATCATCCCGCAACCCTCCCAACTGGAGGGTTGTAATTATGCATTTCTCAGAGGTAACTGTCTCTCCTTCAAACAATCTCCTCTAAAAGTTTTCCTCTGAATCCATCTCTATTACAGCTACAATCTCCTTTTCTTCCAATATCACTTTTTTTCCTGCACCCACAGCATCAAAAAAAAACTTCTGGTAGAGACTCTACTATTTCGCCTACATTTTCATCAAACTTCACTTCATTTTCAGCCAAAGCTGAATCAGCCATATTTTCTTCTTGTTCCTCCTGGCTGTCTCCATGCCTGGACAGATGTGTAACACACAAATCCTTCCCTAGACTACCAAGACTAGGGGAACTTCCCTGATGTGGTCACATTTCCCCTAGTGGTATAAAGACCACCTCTGGTCTCTCCTAAAAAGAGGCTATAAGCCTAATGAGACTAACTCAGTCAACAAAGGATAAATAAAGGACAATGCAGTTGTTCCATCTTTGCAAAATTTCTTTAATTTACACCAACAATGAGCAAGTATGAAGGAGACTATTGCCTCTGGATGTTAACAACCACGCTTGTTCTTACCAAATATCCATATACTGCCATGTAAGGGTTCCACAATACATTTATTAATCTAATTAATGCCAATTAGATGTCAATCAAATAATTAAAGAAATTATTGAAGCCAACCAACTGAAAGCCCAGGCAGAGCAATCAACATTATCAAAAATTCATTGTCAGATTACAAACCAAACATTCTTATCATCAGTGTAACCAGAGCAACATTAAGTAACTGGTATATTAGTGCAGTACTTGGAAGGATTCCAGTAAGGCCAATACATCTCCTAAGCATTAAGCCAGCAGCTGCAATCACAACATGTACGTGTTTCATAAAAGGCTGAGAGGTATGCAAAAATAAAGTAATCACCAGTGGGTTCCAGGCCTTGGCCCCATCCTGCCTACTATACAACAAAAGTGTGCAAGAGTCAACATGTTTAGAGTTTCAAGCCATAGTGAGTTGTCATAGTCTGTCAGCAAGAGGTCAAGCTGTCCTAGTCTGTGCTGTGCAATCACCATTACTCTCCCCATCAAAATGCAACCTTCTAATATTGCCCTTCTGCCACTGAATGGTGATCACGCAACCTTCCTCCCAATTACATGCATTAAAGGTACATAATGCCCCTTTACATGCTGTAGAAATATTGCCATTCCCTGCTTAGATAAGTGAAGCCCATCTTGTCTTTAAAGCTACAGTATTTTCATGCTGATCCTTGGATACGCCTTCCTGGTTCACCCAGTGACCTCACTATCCCTCTAATTAATGTTTCTCCATCTTGTCTTTAAAGCGACAGTATTTTCATGCTGATCCCCGGGTATGTCTTCCTGGTTCACCCAGTGACCTCACTATCCCTCTAATTAATGTTTCTGACAGAATCTTGACTTTTTCCTACTGCTGTATATCCCCTTGCTGCCCTCTGGGTCATTCTCTGCGTAATATCAGACCACACTAGTTGAACAACCAGACATGTATGGGTGGTCTGTTAGAATAAGAAGGCAAGTTCCTCCTTCAACTTTAATAAGGGACAATCTGTAATCGTAATGTCCTCAAGTACAAAAAATGATATCTGGATCTGGTATCTTCTTTGGATAGTCCTTTTTTGATGTCTTGCAAATTCCTCCACTGTATCCCTTTCACTCCCATCCATTGTATTCATGCCATTTCATATTTCATGGCTCTATTTCAAGTTAGCCTCTCTTGATCTACACAGTTTCTTCACTGCATGGTAAATGAATGAATATCTTACCTTCTAAATGTCTAACGGCTTCTGCCCTACATCTGCAGTGGAAATATTAATATCAGTAGATTGAACATATCTCCTGTTAACTTCTGATCTCCATTTATCAGCTACATAATCTCATTTTTTGGATGTCCCTCTTAGGTGTGCAAGGGACTCTGACACATCTTAAATGAGTGAGGTGTAACATGTTCATGTATACCTGCCTGGGAATTATGTTTCTGTACAGCTTGAGCAGCAGTTAAGATATAGGAAACCTGGTATGCATGCATATACTGTTTGTTGTGGAAATACATCATCAAGCAGGCTGAATAGCAAAAATGTTAATGTTAAAGGAAGCTACAGTTTTGTTACATTCTTGCAGACTTTCTTTAATTTACCACCACGTATGAAGAAGGATAGTTCATTTGTGTTGATATTCAGCTTGATATAGAACTTTTATCATGAATATTGGAGACCTGCACATTGTTCTATTTTTTATGTGCGTAATATAGACTGAAAATGACAATATTATGTATCCCAGTTTAAAAGCTAAATTACTGCAGTCCTTAGAGAACTATAGTTCAATAAGTAGATCCTAGAACAAGTTAGTGTACTTCAGCAAAAGGAGAGCTGTTAAATGAATACTGTCACCTAAACGTGTATTCACCCAGCTTTTATGGTTGTGTGAACTCATGGCTCTGGTCTCATTGCATATCTTTCTGTTGTCTCTGCTTTGTTTGCTTACCTACAATCTAGCACAGCAGTCTAGCTGCTCTTTAAATATATTACTAGTTTGATTGCAGCATGTTCAGTCTTAATTCAATGTCTGGTTTTACATACTGAAACTGTTGTCAAGTAAAAGTAGCTGAAAGTTATGTCTCAGTGTTCTGCAGCCCCACTTAACAAATAACTTCACATTACAGCATAAAATCTAATGCTTGCAGAACTGAAGATAAATTTTTATTTACCGAACTTTTAATACAATCAATCACCTCATATTTCTGACTCAACTGGTCTTGCCAGGGTCTCAGTGAGCATAAAATATAATTAATGATAGGGCAGTTTGTATTCTTTGCTATGCTCTAATCTAAATTACTCAGCAATCAATCCATTTCAAACACAGTGGGAGGGTTATAACAAAAAGAGGCTTTAAATTAAACCTCATAATTAAACAATCCATGATAACAATAAACCATTGCCAAAAAGAATCAATGATATGAAGCAATTTTCTTCATTAAGTCCAAACAGAAACCTACTTTTCTAATTTTAGACTAATCTTCTTTCATTCTTTCAGAGAATTGCTTTTCCAGTATACTTTCTTATTACCTGTTATAGTGTGGTCACCTGATACAATTATTTTTCATCCATGTACATAAACAAAGTGATAAAAAGCTGTATTTTTAAAATTATTATTCAAGATGACCTTGGGAAGTTTTAACCCCAACAATTAGAGGGTCCCACAATACTTTCACTGCAGTTCTGTGGGCAGGGAATTAACATATTTATATTTTGGAAGATGTTTTGCAGGTTGAAAGTATGACATTTATTGAATGCTAAAATTCCATGCAAGTTAATGGACATGAACTTAAAAGGAACAGGACTAGGGCGGAAATCAATGAAAAACTGATAGCTTAAAAATAAGAGTAAGCAATCTACCTAAGTACAAGACAGGTGAATTCTGCAAATAATTAACTGGCCAAAGTTTGGGTGAGAGGAGAGTGATTGTTGTGAAAGGGATTTTCTTATAACTCAAGTGAACAGCAACTCATGAGTTTATTATAATATGTAGTCATTATACATGTTGTGGAATGACAATGTTTATGTTAAAGAAGAGCACAGTTTTGTTCCATCTTTATGAAACTACTCTGATTTACCACAAGTGATACCAAAGGTATAAATAGAATACTTCAGGGTGTATGTTAAAGCCCATACTGGGTGTCCGGGGGGTGTCAGCCTGCAAAACTGCATCTTGCTATGTTGTTCTACTTTTGATATCAACTGATTCACTGAGAATTATCGCAGTCCTCAGTGAAAAGTAACATTTGGAAAACTTTAACATATGGACATTTGTCCAAATTTCTGGCTACTCTGCACACTGGAAATGTTGCTTATTGTTGCACAGACTGCACTCAGTGGTAGCCATTATTTTAATAATTTCATTACAGTATGAGTAGATGAAAATCATATGTTTAACTGTATTTGTGGAACAATCTCTATCAAGAAGAAATAAGTTCTCTGAAACTTGTGTTAAATTCAGAAATTCAAGCCTGAGGAAAACATATGGCATGACAGCCAGTCATAGTTGGGTTAAACATTATTTAGGGGCTTAAGCAGCACAAGGCTACATGATGTACACTTAAGTAAAATGATCTTGTATTATTTAAAAGAATGCTAATATCAATAATAGGAAGGATGAGAGGTACTAAAGGGGTGTTTACAGCAAATTGTAAGAAGAATGTTTTTAAATAAAATGAAATTAAGAAGACCTGAGAAATCCATATACATATATATATATATATATATATATATATATATATATATATATATATATATTCAGGAATTCATTAAAGGCCTTAGTGTGAACTGTAGAGTGACCCATCCAGTACAATGCACACATGTGTGATTCAGGAGCATGGCAGCTGTGATGAGGTAAGACCTCATTACTGGCCAGTTTGCATGTTTTCTGAATTGCATGGCTGATCTACATGTCATGGCAGTAACCTGCTGCTTGTTTAGGTATTGAAAATCTCCCTCACTTATGCACATGCATATATATATATATATATATATATATATATATACACACACACACACACACACACACACACACACACACACACACACACACACCACAGTCTCTACCCTCCCTTGGTGCACCCCACCCCATAATACTTTAGTGCTATTACAGAATGGACATATTAGAGTCTGGTGTTTAAATCCCAACCTCACCTAATCCCCATTACACTAAACCCATTATGGCACTTTAAAGAGTCATCCCCAGTGTTGTAGTGGTTCCTCCCACTCCACCATGACCATTATGAGGTATATGCTGTTACCACATACCGCGTGTCTAGTGGTTCCAACAACCCTCCATCCGAATACTGTCATTGATCTCATTATGGCACTTGAGTTGTTTCCCTCATCTCAATCTCCATTATGCTGGTCTGTGTCTTAGGGCACTTCATGGAGTAATTCCTGGCATCTAATGTACTCCCCCCATCCCCATTGTAATGTTGAATCTATGATGGCACTTAAAGCATTCCCCCACCCCCTAATCTCCACTGTAATATTGAGACCATCACAGCACTTAGGTATTTTCCCTACCCCCCGATACCCATTTTGATGTTGGTACAGCAAGAGCACTTTTGCATTAACCCCTGGTGTCTAGTGGTTCCCCTCACCATGTTTGTGTTCTGTGATTAAACATGGCCTTTTAGTTGTGTTCACTACTGCAACATGTTGGAGATGCCCGCGCTGATCTATATGGCTGACAGCTTCAAGAAATGCCTTCCTGGATGAGGTCCCAGGGAAAGAGAGTACATGGCTAATTAGCACATGCCTTTTCTCCCAGAAAACCTCATTAGCATTCAGCACAGACAACCCTTTGTGGTGCTGTACATCTTCATGTTGGCAGACCATGCCACATCATATAAGGGTGTTTGCTGAATACCAAAAGGGTACTGTGATGTATACACAGCTGTGTACACATTATGCTACATTTATGAATTCAGCCAATAAAATTCAAATGGGAGCCAGGTGGGTGGGTTCTAAGGAGAAGGGAATACAATTTATATTTGCTAATATGATACTAATATAAATAACAACCATACGATGATGGTAAATTGAACTTCTTGATAAATACAAAATAGTCACAATACAAATTTTCAGGACAGCGGCTAGATTCTATTAAGACAAGAGAAATGCAATGTTCATGACTTTCCACTATATACTGATATTGCTAAATGTTATTTTTCTTACTGCTGCCCCAATTTAAAGGGGAAAAATGCATTCAGTATGGCTAACAGTTATGAAAGGAAAAGAGGTAGGTTCAGGAATATTTAAGAGACAGAATTAAAATGTGCTGAACTAAATAATCCAGTTTACTACTTCCTGAATATCCATATGTCAGTAATATAAATATTCACTTTGATTATAATTAGAAGTGAACTGTTAGTAACTCAGTAAAGGTGTAATGCTTCAGAAGTCAAGAGAACCTCCGTTGAATTATTTGGGTACATAAGCGAGCACTGCATAGCATGTTGTGTGACTGTCAAACTCAAATCAGCATAATCAAAATCTCATGGAAAAAATACTATTTTAAATAATTGGAAAAAAATAAACATAGAATCAAAATAAATATACATTTCAAATTCAGCTAATAGCGGGGGATTTGTCTCACAAACTCGGTTATGCAGCTTATAAAATATACTTACTATGATGTCTTATAATCTAGGATATGGAGGGAAGACTTGGCTTTACTCTAAGAGTAAGTATTTCGCTTGCTCTAGGTTAGTGAGACATTGAAGTTGTTGTTGTGTCTTTCAGCTTATCCCGATTAGGGGTCCACTAATGTTTGGTAGTGGATTTTTACATGCTGAGTTACCAGCCCTGATGCACAGCCTTCAACGAAGGCACGCCCATTCACGTATGCCTCCACACAGAAGACGCTCTAGCTGAGAATCGAACGGGACAATGTCTTGCTGTGAGGCGACAATGCTACCGCAGGTATCAGTGAGACATTGAAGATAACCAGGGTGTTGATTGGATCCCCTTAATGTTATTTACACATTAGAACATGAAGTTTTGTGTTCTGGAATTATAAAACCCTATAAATGGCACCATACTCCCTCTAAAACTATAGTTTTTTATTTATTACTATTTTGTCAAAATCTATAAATGGCACCACATTCCATTTGAAACTCTTACATTCTGCTTCCACTCTTCTGTTGATGCCTTCTCATTTCTTAGGGTTTCTATATTTTTGTTATTCTTATGCCTTTTTATGCATTTCTCCTTTTTATATGTGTTCAATAATTTTAATTAATTTCATTTTTCTATCCTTATTTTTTCCTACTTAGGTTTGTGGATAGATGGATGAATGGATTTCATTGTCTCTTTTATTTCCCATTGTTTCAATATGTCCTTGGATGGTCATAGGCATGTACTAGGCTGATGGCCATGGGGCCTTTAGAAGCCTAGCCAAATAATCAGCCCTGCTAACTTTCAAACCCAGGACCCTGTGCATTACAATCACAGTAACATACCGCTACACTATCTGAGCTGTCCTTGATTGTAAATGTTACATTTCTTTCTATTTTTTTTTCTATTTTAACAACATTATTGCAGGCTCAGTCTACTAATAATTGTCATGTAACATTTATATAGATGATGAATATTTAAAAAAAAAACAAGCTTGCAATAATCTCTACTAAAACTTTTCAAATGTTAATTCTTAAGTCTTTTATTGAACATTTATGAGGTGGCTATATGGACTGTAACTTTACCAAGTACTGCTTGTTTTGTTATATTTCTTTCATATTCATTTTGGTTGTATATTTTTTTGGTTATAGGCCTCACCATTTTTGAATAATGCTAAAATTAGAATATCAGTTCTATTGCTGATGCAATTAGCACTATATTTTTCCCTTTCTGCATTTTTGATTTGCACCCATTTATCTTGTCATAAAGATGTAAACTTACCATTTATCTTTGTGGTAGAACTTTTTTAGCTTCTTGACATTCATTGTGAAAGTACGTTTCTAGTACCTCTGTATATATTTCCATGTATCATCATAAACCACACTCACTTGTACTCATGATTAGCAAGATGAGTAGCAAGATGGCAGCACCCTGTGTAGCAGTGGCCTCTTCAGTTCCTGAGTCCATTTTTGTGTATTTATGTAATGTATGTTACATTTTATTTATGTTATTTATGTTAATCTATGTGAATTGTCAATGTGCCGTCTGATGGTGGCTCATTCTTGACCTACTTGAGGGTGTAGTAAACTGCAGAGGTGATTGTTCATGTTTTTGCTTTCTTGAGAAACTGTGGAGTGATTAGTGGAAGTTTGGGCCTACAGTGGCCTCAGTGGAGAGGTGAACTAAATGTGGAGGGAGGATGTCAGTTTTTGTCTGCCATGTTCATTGTAAGGACTGGACTTAATTTGTTGGGTAGGAGGAATCAGACTGGATTTGGGATGCTGCTGGTGGTGTCAAAGATGGAACCGGTGATGGTATGGATGATGAGGATGGTGGATAGATCTCTGGCTGGTTGTGATAGATTGCTGGCTGGTTGTGGCTGTTCAGGCCTTTGGATAATGGCAGTCGCACTGTATTCAGGTAGACATGGCCTGACTTTGCATGACAGTTGTGTTTGAATCATTTATTGTTTTGGTCTGTGGTGTTGGAGGGACCAGACCAGACTTTGAGATACTGCTGGAGTCAGAATAGAGATGGTGGCAGTGTGGCTGAAGGGGATGCTGTAGTCCATAGAATCATGCAAGGTTGAGAAGGCTTGATGCATTATGTGCCTCGGTTGTCTCGGTCACTGTCATTGTCACTGTTGTACATATGTGTATTTGTTTTGTGTTTCTGCTGTACACTGAGCTTGGAGGAATATAATTTCATTCAGCTGTGCATTTTTGTGTATGGTCTGAATGACAATAAAGTTACTTTTTGACACTTTTTTTACCTTTGATGGATCCAATATAATTTAAATGTTGGCCCCAGTAAATTATAATACCTGTCTCTTCCTCATTCCCACTATGGACAAACTATTCTACAAATGTGTTGCCATCTCTGCAGTTACTTGTTAACCTAATGTTTCCTATACACTATCTCCTGACTAAGTAGGTTCTAACAATTTGGTCTATAAATGCTCCTCAAATGTTCCAGTATCAGTAGCAGAATATTATTAAAAGAATGCTCGCAGAAAAGCATACTGTATCATCATTTTAGATCAGTTGACCTGGCCTACAACACTGCAAAGAAACTTGACTAATTGTTAATAACTCCTAAAAAGGACTTGTCCTTCATCAATGCCTCGATTTTCACCAGGGACAGTCTGAAATGCTGTCCTGAAATCCACTGTCACCTGCCTCTTTCTGATGGTAGAGATAACAGCCCCCTGACTAAATGAGATCTTAAACATTTTAGACTCCAATTCCTTGTTGATGTGAACAACAACAGATGTATTTGGTTTAGTAAGGATTTCTGCTACAATATATAAAGATAAATAAACAAAGCAAAACAAACAAACCCTTTCTGTTTAATCTCAACTGTCCTTTAGCAGAGAAAATTTCTGATGCAACACAGAAGATGAAAGTGGTACACAGAGCTTTTACTCAACATATTTAACTTACTTAATTTATTTCCCACAGTAGACATCGTGTCTTATCAGAGCCTTTTCAGTTCAGCCTGGAGACTGCTTTATTTTGCTGTACATGCATTAAGGCAACAGTTGTCATATTTCCATGAGAGAATAATGTAAATGTGGTACAGAAATCTGTTTAGTACACATTGAAGCCCTACTTCCTAATCAAAGTGTAAAAAAAAATCAATTAGATGTTTGATGTGATGTGGCCCTTTGTGAATTCAGACAGTCAGATTACATGCTGTGGTGGTTTTCACATATTCTTCATTCTGTTTTTTTTTTTTTTTCACCACTGATGCTATACTCCCTGACTAGTGAGGTACAACAGCCAGTTCTCTAATTATCAGTCTTTAATTTACTCTGACCATTGTGGACAGAATTTAAATCAGCTCTCCTCCAGTCACACAGAGCCAATTTACTGTCAAGTGATTAATTAGACAAAGTAATCAGCAGTGTTGTCAACACACTGCCTTTAGCAGGTTTAATATTACATGAAGAATACCGTCTGGTTCCTTTGCTGTGTATGTGTTTAGTTTTGCAAGCTAATTGAGATGGTTATCTTCAGTAAAGAAATGGGTATCCTGTCTGCTGTTGCAAATTATTTTGTTGCCCAGATCTTAACCTATACTACTCAATGGAACAAAAATTATTCATTAGGATCTAATGACTGTACCACTCTTCCAGTTAAATCATTTTCCTCTTTATCCTTTCTGTCTCAGTTCTGGACCTTTCAACTTTTCTTCACCAACATTTCTGGCATCATGCGTAACAGGTTGGTAAAATATATGACACGTGATCTGAGTTGAGATTCACAATGCAAAAGAATAGTGGAATCAGAACACAACATGCTAGTAATGCTTGCAAAATGTAAGAAACAATTAATTATGAATATGTGTTTCAACTTCATTGTGTTGTATGTAAACGTCTCTTTTCTCAGTGGTACCCATATTTATGAGTGCTAAAATGAGTAATATATCAGAGGAAGTGTGATGTTTGAGGGGTATGATCAGCTTTGGTATTACATTTTTCAACAAATATACTTGAAAAACCTTTTTATGTCATTTCACCTCCAGTAACATTTCCTTAATGTTTTAGCCACATCCATCTGACAGCAGTGTCCTTATTTGTTTATCGTATTATGTTAGCCAATCCATTTCTATCTAATCCTATCCTACAATTCTTCATCAGTGTGCTTTCATCATTCGTTCTGAATGACACCTTTTTGCCTTCACCTTTTCTACTACTTTATTTGCAATATTTTGAAATATTCTTCCCATGAACTCTATAAGATGGGATATAAATATGGTAAAAAGACAGCAAAAACTGAAACTTTAACAACTGGCCTTGAATACCATAACTGTCAGTGGAGAAACGAAAAATGGATTCAAACTAACATTTCTTTACAGTGATAATAATATTTTATCCTTACGGATGCTTATACCATTATATTCTGCATAAAGTAAGCCAGCAGTGATTCTGTGTTTGGAGGAGATGAAGAAGTCTTCTGTCAGCTGAAAACATTAGCATATTCTGTGGCAGATGATGTTCTTATGTATCAAATGCTTAAAACAATTACAAATATTACTTACTGGAACAACTGCAGACACAGAGTGATTTTATGTTAGCTGTAGTCAGTGCAGGTCAAGACATGAGTTACAGAATGGTATTACTGCGTGACTACATATCATTCCACTTCTCAAAACATGTCTGTATCTGTAGGTGGATCAGACCTCTTATGCAAAGACAGCAGAAAGCTTCAGGTGCTGATTAAAGGAAAATGGCTTGTTAGTACTTCGGCTACCAAACTTAAGTGCCTTGATTCCCACAACTTGTCAAGTGTGACATTCACTTTCACTCACTGCGTTCCTGTATGGAAGTAATTAAGCCCTGAATATTAACCCTGTCTTGGATGAACATAGTTAAAAAGAACATGAACAGAGTTAAATAGGACATGACCTTGTGTGTTTATGTGTTTTGTGTATGTGTGTGGGGGGCTTGTGAAAGATGGAACATATTTCTAATGCAGTATTGATGTTAAATCATGGCATGACAATCACAGAGGTTAAAACTAGTACATCACCAGTCAGAGAGACAACAGGTAGCACAGTTCGCTTTGGTGCCAGATGACCCAGAAGGCTGTGGTTTCTGTTCTCACTCCATTTGATTGGTTTGCTGACACTGCAGTGCAGCATTACAGGGGGTGGGGTGCATTCCTGAGTTTATCATCCTTCAGATGAAATGTTAAACTGAGGTTGCATCTGCTTGAGCTGGTAGTAGCTCAGGTGGATGTAAAAGATCTCATGGCACCTTCCGAGAAGACTAGGAATGTGTCATTAAAAGAAGTAAAATAAATTAACACATATTCTCAAAAAGAAAAAAGATAACCCAGAAAATATAATAATAAAAGAAAGAATTGACAGCAAAGACTACATCACAAAGACATAATTATCCACCTACCCTTTCAAGCACAACCAATACTTAACTTTAGAAATAGCATCCCTAACAACCCACTTTGCATTATACAGCAGACTCCCAATTCTCCCTTTCTATATAGACCAAGCCAAAAAACAAACTGAAGAAATACAGATTAAAACACAAATGGAAGGCCCAAGGAAAGAAACTGCTGCAGGTAAAATCCAGAAGGACTTTAATCTAGAAACTTTCTGAAATAAAAAAAATGTTTAAAACTATGAGATAAGTGCTTTCGTTCACAAAATACATGAACTTCATCAGATCTTTTTTTTTTGTTTCCTTGGGCCTTCCATTTTCATATAGACCACATGACAGTGCAATACAGTCTATCTAAATAATCAACAGACCCAGAAAAAAAGGAAAAATGTCCAAACTGTATAGCATGTATATCAACATATACTAATTATGGAACATGTAATTTTCTTGCTACTAGAGTCTAAACATGATTTCTCTTACATTCTAGAAAAACGTGTCACATGGATTCTTCCACATTACAAAGCAAACATAGATAATCTGCTGTTTCATTTCACTCTTGGTAGGAATCTTGCCTAACAATTATCTCCATAACAAAAAAAAAAAAAAATCAGAATACTCTGTCACACTAGCAAACCTTGTTTGATGCAGAAGAATAGATTGCCTAATAGACAAAGAGGAATCTTCACAAGGATCAATAATATAGAAAGAATGCATAATAAAACTATAGCATAAACATCTGTTTATCACGATTTCTGCAATATTCAATTTCTGCAATCTAACTGTTTTAGCATATTCACTAAAGTTCAATTCTGATATCAAATAATAATTCCCAATATGGGAACACCAAGATGAGAGACTAGCATACTTAGAACAAAATAAAGACAGTACGAAAGAAATAGTGGCTAAAATATCCAAACATAAAACATAATACATATGTATAGAACATAAAAGACTATAGGATTAAGTAACCCTAACCCCTTTCTTCCTTTTCTACATATAATATATCCTGTCCAATGGGATTCAAATCCGACTTCTGAATAAAACAGAAGATAAACCTAATATAGTTGCCTGTATCCTAGCAGGTAAAACATAAACAGATCAAAAACATAACAATTTCCCCAAAACAATAGAATTAAAAAAGGGTCTATATTAGAACACCGAACATTCAAAATGTCGAGTGTTCTAATATCGAATCCTACCAGTCGAAAATACCAAACATCATTCAGAACAGCAAATTTTTTCCTAGGGGAAAAAAATTTGCTGTTTCAAAACACATACACACAACACAAGGACACCAAACAAACAGCAATCCACACACATACACCTAAAATCTTACACCTAACTCTACACTAAACTATACACACACCACTAACTATCCACTTACCTTAACCCAAACCCTAACCTTAAGGTCAGTCACTATCACACACTCACCTCACCCATGCCCTAACCTTAACTCACCTAACCTGCCCTAACCCTCATGTCAACACAATCACACACATACCTAACCCGCACCCTAACCCTAACTCACCTAACCCGCCCTAACCGTCATGTCCACACAATCGCACACATACCTAACCCACACTCAATCGCACACTTACCAGAACCCAACCCGTAACTTTCCAACAGAGCACTGAAAATACCAAAGCAACAGAAATGGACAACCAAATTCTTTCCCTAGGAAAGAATTCTGTTTTCTGCTTCTTCGATATTTTCAGCGTTCAATGAAAATGGGTCGATTTTAGAACACTCAACATTTTAAATGTTCGATGTTGTAATATAGACCCTTAAAAAAGGATCATTAAAAAGTTGACCAACATTGGCATAGATTGTATTTGCAGAAATAAACTATGCCACTAAGCTAAGACAACATCTGTACACCAGATCTCACTCCAATAAAGTTTAGTTCTAAATCAGAGATCATGTCACCTGAAGACTACAGTTTACTAAAACCTATACATTTACTGTTATTAATAGACAATCCTACCAGACCTAACAAAGACAGAATAACACTGAAAACAATGCACATGTCATTTAAAGTATGAGTAATAAGTAAATCATCAGCATATGAATAAAATGGAGGCAAATTACTGCAGTTTTCAAGTACCAATGAGAATTAGTATGGAAAGACACTGACATATAAATGACAGCATTTACAATAAGTGTACAAAAGAGACCACTTAAGGGACATCCCTGTTTTACTCAACGTTGAAATGAAGCAGGGACACCCTCCCATTCATCAGTTACGACATGGACTGTCAAGTTAAAATATATTGATTTAACTAAATGCAAAAATATCTTCTAGACCATATGCCACATGAATTTTCTCAAGCTTGATCATGAAAAACGTGATTAATAGCTTTTTCCACATCACAGTATGAAAGTCTACCTATGTCAATATTAGTTATAATGCTATGCGCAACCCCTAAGCAGCAGGAATAAATCCTGGGCTTATCTCCCTAAAACCTTCTCATCAAGAACAATAGATCATATTGATATCAGCTCTATTTTATTTTTTCCTCACACAAACGCACCACATCTTTACAAACTTCTTGACTACAAATTCTTTCCTATACCCCAGAATTCAAGACCTCAAGAAAATAAACTTTCTGGATTTCACTTAAAGCTTTATAAAAACTGTATCCTACACCATCCAAGCCTGTAATACTATGTAAATTAAGTCAAGATAAAACATAATTCAATTATTACAGAGTAATAGGATTCTGTAACTGCCTAAACTGATGGTCAGAAAAAGGTGTAAGATGCCATGAGGAGGCGACAAAATAATCCATCTTGTCCCACTTCTATCTAACACTTTTTCAACATAAAGCAGAAGAAGAAGAAGCAAGATATAATCAAAAAGGGCATACACTCTTCATTAATGGTTCCCCCCTAAAAGGAGAAACAACTTCCTTTCTGCCATGCGTCGTAGAGGTTTGCCTTAACATAGATGCACTATGCTTATAATTTGCTTTATAGAGATCCTTTGCAGCATGAATACATTTCTCATCACGAGGATCAAGCAAACCAATATAAAACTCAATCAAACTCTAAAAAATGTCTAATATAAACTTTTCACATAAATCATAATCCTGTTATATGTAGATTTCAAGGACAGCCACCAGTCTTCCTACATAGGAAAAATAAACCTCATATGAATAACATGAGTCCAAAAACAATCTAGAAAATGTGAAATATCATTAGAAGTACTAAATAATCCATCTAAATGCTTAATAACTTTACCACATAAAGTCTTATCAGTATTGTCGGCAAAAGTAGCTTATACATCTAAATAGTCATAAAATGCAACAGCAATATTGCCAAAAGCAGATTTGTGCAAATTGTTGGAATAAAGAAGGAAAAATAAATTTCTGTCTTAAAATGACTAAGTTGATAAGTATAACATCTTCTTTGCCCAATGGCTAGCAAACCCACAGACATCACTTGATGCAAGGCCTTAATATCACCAGAACAATTAGGTCCAGTACCTTGTAAATTACAATTAAAATCACTACCAACAGTAATATCAATATTAACAGCAATAAAAAGATGTAATAACTAAAAGAATTACTATGTACCTTAGGAGTATTTGGCACATATAATAGATCTGGGGACACAGGTTGACAGCAACCTCTCCTTTGACCACCACATTGCCACTGTGGTCAGAAAGTCCTTCTGTATGGCACATCTCATTACCAAGGGTTTTGCATCCAGAAAGAAAGAGGTCATCATCTCTCTCTACTCTTCCTTCATTAGGCCAGTCATCGAGTATAATGCCCCATTTGGCATGTACCTCACTAGACACATGCAACAGCTGGAAAGACCTGAAAAGTACCTCACAGAGGATCCTAGGCCTTAAAAACATGTCTTACATGGACAGACTCAAAAAAGTCCAGCTATCCTCTGTCTCATATCATCTACTAAGAGGCGATCTCTGCTTGACTTACAAAGCCATGTCTGACCCAGCTCTGTTAGAAATGCTACATCTAAAGAAATCCCAGTCCCTCCACACCACACACTCCAGAGACCTCAACCTTATTACTACAATCAACAGAACATGCTGAAGAGACAGGTTCATAACCCAGAGACTGCCCATGCCCTGGAATAGACTTCCCATACATGTCAAGCAGAGCATCTCACTGGCCCTCTTCAAGAGAAATCTTGATGAGTGAATGGGAAATAGAAAGTTCACCCTGGGGATCACTCCAGTGGCTCTACTTGATAGAGGCACTGGGAACTAACGTCGGGCAGCACAATGCCAGGGCACTTCTATGGACTAGGCTTTTAAAGGCTCCAGCGCCATTAGCCGAGTACAAACCTATGAACCTATGAAACTAGGAACCTATAAACTGCAGAATAATATAATAAATCAAACAAACTAATTTTTCTAAAACTACCAATAAGAATGTCTAACATATATAGTAAATGATTTTTAATCAGAATAGCAATCCCAAAAACATATCTCCTGTCTCAATGACCACAAACTTTATTCCCTCAAAGATCCTCAAACTGTAATTGTTGAGTGGGTGACAATGAGCAAACATCTAATAATTGACATAAGCTGTACCAGATTTACACCATTGCCAAACAAGCAGCTTCTGATGCCAGTATTAATATGACAAAAATTACGAGATAAAATTGTTAAATAACCCTTTACCCTTTCCTATGAGAGTGCACTTTTTAAAGATTTTGTTTTCAATTTCATTTTATTTTGTTTGACTGTGATAATTATAGAAAGAATTTGTTTATCAGAATGTACTTCTCTTTCCTTATCCGTTTCACCCTCTTCACCATCTCCAGGCTCATCTTCCATGGAAACAGTATCCCCATTACCATCTTTGTCATCATCACCCCCCTCAACTGCCTCATTAAACACCCGAACAGCAGTATGCTCATCACATATCATACTCTCACACTCAGAAAGAGGAGGAAGAGCAGCCTCAGGGTCACAGGAGTGTAGATGCAATGGCTACAACTTTTATCCTGCCTGCACATTCACACTAGGAGGACAATCCATCCATAAATGCCCTGACCTGTGATGCTTATAGGATACCAGTCAACATGATTGTTCAACATACCAGCATCACCACAATTACTACATTTTCATTTAGGACAATTATACAATAAATGACCAAAGTCCCCACATCTAAAGCAGGACTTTGTTTGTCCAGTATAGCACACAGAATATTTAATACCTGTAGTATATACAACACTTGGCAAATGCTTCACTTTTAAATGTTCAGTTTTAAATATAGCCCAAAACTCCCATCCCCAGTCCAAATATGCCCACTGGCCAACACAGAATGAAGATCAGAAACAGCACCATGCAAATTCAAAAACAAGGAAAGAAGTGTCATCACTGTTTCTGACAAACAAGACTGAGAAATGACTTTGAATTTAGTATTTAAGTTTCTAGTCTGTAATACAAGTTTATTTTGGGAAAATTCCATTTGTTTAGCTGCAACAACCACTGAAAAAGAACGAGACACATTCAATGTTTCTAACATCAACTCAGGGAACTTCTCTTTATCTAAATGTATCAATGCTCAAACCTTATCCTTAGATAATACAGCAGGAGCCAACAGAAAATCCCAGAAAAAAATGCCTATTTACCAGCTTTCCATCCTTAGCAGAAATCTGAATACTTGGATGATGAATCAAAACCACGTCTCAAGATTTAGTATCCACAGGAGCAGCCACAGGAGAATCACTGCAAAACACCATGATGGTTAGCAATACCAGCAACATAAGATCTCTTCTCAGGAACTACAGAAGCTGGCTTTTACTAGGTAATGATGTTGCCATATGCAGAATCACTGAAGATGGAGAAGCATCCTAAACCCTAAACAACAAACTCCTTCTCTTCATTCCTAAATCTTTCTGCCATCATAAAACCACCTTTAATATCTCATCTCTTGATAACACTATCATCAAAACTGAATCACACCCTAAGCTCCTGGGTACCATAATTGACAACCAATTAAACTTTGACTTTCATATTCAATTATTCATCAAAAAGACACATCAAAAACTAGGACTTCTCTGCAGAAACAAAACATTCTAAACCTTCCCTGGCACAAGCTTACCTTCCTCCCTGCCTTCTGTATGCCTCTCCAGTACTTACACATCTACAATCCACCTTAGTCACCAGGCTAGAGCAAACATACAACAAAATAGCTAGATTTGCCAGTAACCAGCCATACAAATCTCACCACTGTCTTGCTGTAAAACCACTTAAATGGCTAGAATTGGCCCAGCTGCTACTTCCATCCCACTCCTTACTTAATAATCCCTCAGCCTGTTCTGGTCTCTCCTCTTTAGTATCCCTCTATACTCCTACTTGTACTCTCCATAGCTCCGATCAACTCCTTCTTGACATATATAAACCCAATAAAAACATAGGCAAACTACTTTACAAAAATACAGTAGTCCAAGGCTGGAACCAACTCCCCTCAAGTATTCATTACATCAAATACAATAACTGATTCAAAAAAGAAGTGAAAAACGCCCTTGTAAATACAACCTCCTTCCCTTACCACAACCCAGTCTAATTCCCCCCACCTCTCTTTCCCTAAAACTTTTTTTTTTTTTTCTTTCTCTTAGGTATATAGATTGAAACAATCCTAGACACCAAAGAAAAGCTATCAGCTTACCATATATATGTACTGTAAATAGCCTCACTTAAGCCTTATTGCCTATTATACTTGTGTTCTGTACAAAATCACTTTACTAACATTGATACAAATTTGTCTGCACTATATTTACATAGGTACTTTAACTTCTGTCACTATTCTTTATAACCTGACATTTTACCTTGTATAAATGTTTCATTCAATTGTTAAATTCATCTGTACAGTTTTTGAGTATATGTAACTGTTAAATATGATTTGTAGAGTTTTTGAATGTATGTTGTGTGTTATTTTTGGCATATTTGGAGCTTTTCTCCCCTGGTCTCCCTGAAAAATGGGCCTCTGGCTCAGCTGGACTAACCCAATTAACAAAAGACAAATAAAATAATAAATAAATATCCACCAAAGAAGTATAATGGCTCATAGCGTAACTTCAAGGAAGAGCGACAATTTCAGTCGGTTCAGGATCATGGAACATCCTAGTCAGAGCAGAACTGGAAAGTCCATCTTAATCCAAAACTGTAATTTCACGTAAATACTCCACATTAGCCACAGAGCTCTGTAATACAGCAGTAGAATCTACTGTTTGCTCAGCTGAACAAGCAGCTGTACCCTCTTCATGCAATGCACTCAGGAAACAAAACCAGAACTCATGCACAGAGTAGTGGAAGTTTTTGGATGCCCCAGCCAAGTTTCCCCTAGTAGTAGAAATATCACCTTGGATCTCCTGTGAAAAGAGGTCACTAGCCCAGTGGAACTAACTTGCTCTGCAAAAGAATAAAAATAATAATAAACTAAAGGAGTGAATACAAAAATGTAATGAAATCTTGTTCCATTTAAGGTTATCTTGTGATTTTAGATGTCATGCTTCAATATATTTCATCTGCAATAAGTACGTTCAGTACTAGATACCTTACTTAAGGATAATGAAATCCCTCTCTAATATTGGATGAACCCACTGTCATGTGTGCATCTGAGGCAGTCAGACAAACATAAAATGCAAGCACAAACTGACAGGGATTTATACACACAGATAGCGAGGATTACGCAAACTGAAGGAGCTGGGGGGTTGCACATGTTGGTCATGTCAACTAAACAAGTTATAAAAAAAAGTGGAGCATTTTCAACACTTCACCAGTTCAGCATTTTATTAAAGAACCCTAAAACCAATGTAAAACCAGCAACAATTTAAGAGTTCTTTTTCTCAATGCTAAAAACAACAAATGGCTTAACATTATTTAAATAATAATCATATAATAGAATGAACCAATCAAATGCAGCCAAATGCAATTATATATCAAATAATTAAAGATGTCATTTTTTAAACTGGTTTAATGGTAACCGTATAATTTAAACTTACATGTTTATCTGATAAAAATAATCAATTCACTTGTACTCAACAGATTCATACATTCTGTTTTTAAAGTAATATCATCACCTTGTCTACTTCTACATAATGTAGTAATGGCTCTAGACAAGCTCCACGTGGGTTTACAGAGTGGTCCTAGCAGCAAGGAACTCGAAAAAGCGACTACCTTCTGGATTTAAGTATCTCTGCATTTTTTTCACTGAAAATAGCTTCTGCTGCTTACTTTAAACTAGCCTGAACTGTTTTTTTTTTACTGATTACTGCATTTATTTTAAAACTGCACTTAAAGTTACATTTAGTCGAAAGTTTGCTTGTTTGTTTGTTTAATTGAACTGTGGAGGCTGCCCACTAAAGTGTGCTAGCCTGTGTAACTAATTTATCACTGTCTCTGCATTTTCTGTGTATTTCTGCAAAAAAAAACAAACAAAAAAAAAAAATAATCCTTGTTTTCTCGCCTTTCTCGACTAGTTTAGACCAGTATACAGGCATTGCTGTATTCTGGGCTGTGGTGTAGTTCCTGTGTTGTCCATTACCTTACTTGGATAAAAGGAAGTTTCTTTGCTCACAAGTGGGAGTGGGGAGCCTTGAGCAGCCTACCTATCCTTGGGGGAAGTGACCTCAGCACAAGAAGCTGTTAGTAATTGGTTGTTTGGGACCATTCCTAGCTCTTTTGTAGTTCACTGCTTAAAATCTGCCTCTGGGCGTTTTTTTCTGGCTATACTGCTCAGACAAGCTCCACGTGGGTTTACAGAGTGGTCCTAGCAGCAATGAACTCGAAAAAGCGACTACCTTCTGGATTTAAGTATCACTGCTTTTTTTTCACTGAAAATAGCTTCTGCTGCTTACTTTAAACTAGCCTGAACTGTTTTTTTACTGATTACTGCATTTATTTTAAAAACTGCACTTAAAGTTACATTTAGTCGAATTTAGTCGAAAGTTTGCTTGTTTGTTTGTTTAATTGAACTGTGGAGGCTGCCCATTAAAGTGTGCTAGCCTGTGTAACTAATTTATCACTGTCTCTGCATTTTCTGTGTATTTCTGCAAAAAAACAAAAAAATAATCCTTGTTTTCCCACCTTTCTCGACTAGTTTAGACCAGTATACAGTCATTGCTGTATTCTGGGCTGTGGTGTAGTTCCTGTGTTGTCCATTACCTTACTTGGATAAAGGGAAGTTTCTTTGCTCACCAGTGGGAGTGGGGAGCCTTGAGCAGCCTACCTATCCTTGGGGGAAGTGACCTCAGCACAAGAAGCTGTTAGTAATTGGTTGTTTGGGACCATTCCTAGCTCTTTTGTAGTTCACTGCTTAAAATCCGCCTCTGGGCGTTTTTTTCTGGCTATACTGCTCAGACAAGCTCCACGTGGGTTTACAGAGTGGTCTTAGCAGCAAGGAACTCGAAAAAGCGACTACCTTCTGGATTTAAGTATCTCTGCTTTTTTTTCACTGAAAATAGCTTCTGCTGCTTACTTTAAACTAGCCTGAACTGTTTTTTTACTGATTACTGCATTTATTTTAAAAACTGCACTTAAAGTTACATTTAGTCGAATTTAGTCGAAAGTTTGCTTGTTTGTTTGTTTAATTGAACTGTGGAGGCTGCCCACTAAAGTGTACTAGCCTGTGTAACTAATTTATCACTGTCTCTGCATTTTCTGTGTATTTCTGCAAAAAAAACAAAAAAACAAAAAAATAATCCTTGTTTTCCCACCTTTCTCGACTAAGTTTAGACCAGTATACAGGCATTGCTGTATTCTGGGCTGTGGTGTAGTTCCTGTGTTGTCCATTACCTTACTTGGATAAAAGGAAGTTTCTTTGCTCTCCAGTGGGAGTGGGGAGCCTTGAGCAGCCTACCTATCCTTGGGGGAAGTGACCTCAGCACAAGAAGCTGTTAGTAATTGGTTGTTTGGGACCATTCCTAGCTCTTTTGTAGTTCACTGCTTAAAAACCGCGTTTGCATCTGCTTTATGCGTCGTGCGCATAGCGCAGCGCCGGGTAAACAAGGTTAAACTTTTTCTGGCTCCGCCAAGTCTGCTCTTCAATTTTTCCCTTAGAACTGTTCTACTTGCAATCTAAACAGCCTATACTCTATCTGAAAAGCTCAGCACTTGCTCCTAAAGCATTTTGTATACAGGTAAAGCACTCTTAAACAAACGAAAAGTACTTCATTCATTTAAATTCTGTTGAGTACCCATTTCCCTATAGGTCCTTTCTGACTCAGTTACACAGCAATCTTTTTCACTATTTCTGGCATGTCGAAGGGTCAGTTGCTGGCGTCCTCTCCTGTTCAGCTGGTGAATCTGGGAATCTTGAGGCAATGTTACAATTGCCTCATGTACACGGACAACCCTCTCCTCCTCCCAACAAATACAAATATATGCGAGAGATGCAACTATAAAGCAAAACTGGAGGCTGAGCTCTCTCAATTCAGTACTGGCAAGACCAGTCAGGAGGAGAAGGTAACCACGCACACCACAAACCCAGTCTCACATAGAACTATCACAACTGCAAACCAAACACATAAACACACAAAAACATACTCGGAGGTGCTGATTAAAAATCTACCAAAACAACAGAGGCCTCCAAAGCAGACACCCAAGCAACCACCACCTCAAGACATAGCAAATGCAACCCATAGTTCACAAAGTCAGTGTGCTAAACAGTCACAGCCCTTAAGGCCAAACAACATGCCAGACACACTTGTAATAGGTGACTCCATAGTCAGGCACACTGACGTCCCGCTCACCAGACTGAACAAGGAGAGGGTCACAATAAGCTGCCTGTCGGGAGCTAGAATCCACCACATAACACAAGCACTCAGGTCACTCCACAGCAAGTACAAATATGACTCAGTCATTGTACATGCCGGTGTGAACGACCTGAGATGTACCTCCCTGGACTACATGAAAAGAGACATAGAGGAGCTCTCTGATTATGTAGCCCAGGCCAGTATGACCCTGACCCTGAGCAGCATCTTGCCCTCACCAAGAATTATGCCACAGTACAAAGACAAAATGATCAGTTTTAACAATTGGCTTAATTACTGGTGTCATTCTAAGGGGATCCAGTGTCTGTCTGCTTGGGATGACATGCTTGACAAGCCACGCTGCTTCGCAAGGGATGGTTTGCACCTGTCACCCCTGGGCTTCCGGATATTGGCCAAGGCTCTTGCCACCCCCATAGTGCCTTTTTTAGGCAAGGCTCAAATGACAAACCTACCTCCCTAGAAAACACAAGTGGAAAAAAACTAAGGGTAATGCTGCTCAATGCCAGAAGTCTAAACCTCAAGATGCACGCCCTCGAAGCCTTCCTCAGTATGGAGAACATTGATGTCTGTGCAGTGACTGAAACCTGGTTCAAGGCTCCTGAGAGCACCCCAGCACTATCAGGTTTTACCTCGTATCATGCTTTTCGGCCCCAAAACTTGGACAGAACCACAAAAGGAGGGGGAGTATCCATTTTCATCAAAGATACCCACACCTCCAGGTTAGTGGCAACGCACGAAGCATTGGAGACTATCCAGGTGCAACTAACCATAGGCAAAACTGCCTTACAGTTTATAGCGTGCTACAGACCACCCTCTCAAACTCAGGAACCCCACACAGCCTTCCTGAAGACACTGGAGAGTATGAATGTCTCTCCAAATACCATAATTTTGGGAGACTTCAACTACCCAAACATAGACTGGGAACATTACTCAAGCCCCAACACCCTAGCCCAAAGGTTCTTAGAATTCATAAACTCAAATGCAATGGAACAACTAGTCACCATTCCCACAAGAGGAGACAATATACTAGACCTGATCATCACAAACATGGGGACAAAATGCTCCACACCAGGAAGTACATCCCTCTTTGGTAAGATCAGACCATAAATTAATCCCACTGGAAATCCACATCCCGCCCCCACCCCCTGCACAAAAGACCACAGTGAAGAACTTCTCAAAAGCAAACTTCACACTTCTTAAGACTGAAGTGGTATCTTTCAAGGCCCCTGGGCCAGTGGAAACCACAACCCACACTGCTGAATCCTTTGCAAATGCCTTCTATGGGCACCTTCAAGAATGCATGGATCATGCAATCCCAAATAAAACCAAGACCCATTCCCCCAAAGGCAGGCGACCGGTCTGGTGGACCCCAGCCATAAACAAACTTTACAACAGAAGGAGGAAGCTACTACACGACAGAGCAAAATCCCTAAAAGGGAAGGTATCTCTGATCAGTACTAGCAAAAAACTACGATCACTCATAAAATCATCCAAAGCCAACTTTGAGAGAAAAATCGCAAATGACACAAAAGACAATCACAAAGCCTTCTTTAGCTATGTTAGAAACCTGGGTGGAAACTCCCAGATATGCTCAGAGTTAGTCCAAAATGACACAAAATACACTGAACCCACGGACATTGCCAACATTCTGGCAAACAGGTTCAGTGCAAATTTCTCCTCCCCCTCCCCCCAAAAGGAGAAATAACTATCCCAGCAGAGTGTAGCCTCCCTAACATCTCAGATGCCCAGGTGAGAGCCGCCCTCTCTAAAGCTAAAAACACAGCATCAATGGGACCGGATGGTGTCCCGGGCTGTGTGCTACGTGAACTCCAAGAGGAACTAAACCCACACATAAGGCTGCTGTTTAATCTTAGCCTTACCACAGGATACGTACCCAAAGAGTGGCGTACCGCAACAGTGGTCCCACTTCACAAAGGTGGTGCTTCTACGGACCCTGGAAATTACCGCCCCATAAGCTTGACGAGCCTGGACTGCAAAGCTATGGAGAGGATCATTATGGAACTCATAAACAAAGACATTGGGGACCTACAGACATTTTATCCTACCCAATTTGGCTCTGTCAAGGGCAGATCCTGCCTTTTGAACTTGGTCAACTTTTTTGAAACAGTCACTAAGGCCATTGATGAGGGTAAGGCAGTTCACACAGCCTACCTTTACCTTGCAAAAGCCTTTGACACAATACCCCACTCGGGCATCATAGACAAACTCACCAGCTTAAATGTAAACCCATATGTCACAAGATGGGTTGCAAACTGCCTCAAGGAAAGAACCCATAGGGTCAGAGTTGCTGGAGCTATGTCAGACTCTAAGCCAGTCACAAGCGGTGTCCCACAGGGCTCAGTCCTGGGACCCCTCTTGTTCGGCATTTATTTTTCCGAGGTACAGGCAGACATAGGAGGATTGTGGCTGACAAAGTTCGCAGATGACTGCAAACTGGGCGCCATAATTGATACTCCAGCGGACACAAACATCCTTCAGAGAAGCCTCATAGAAACGGATAATTGGTGCCAGAGCCATGGCCTTAACCTGAACGCCAAAAAATGTATAATCATACCCTTTGGGAAAAACAAGGTACCGACAAATTACCACATAGGCGGTAATCCATTAAGTACGGAAGAGGTAATCAGGGACCTAGGGACCCAGGTTGACAGTAACCTCTCATTTGACACTCACATTGCCAAAGTGGTTAGGAAGACCTTCTATATTGCCCACCTTATCATGAAGGGTTTCACATCTAGATCAAGAGAGGTCATTGTGCCCTGTACTCTTCTTTTATCAGGCCAATGATTGAGTACAATGCCCCATTTGGGATGTATCTCACCCGACACCTGCAGCAGTTGGAAAGACCCCAAAAGTTCCTCACCAAGAGGATAAAGGGTCTTAAACATATGTCATATGCTGCCCGACTGAAAAAACTCCAGCTCTATTCAGTCGCATACCGCCTACTCAGAGGTGATCTGTGCCTGACGTACAAGGCCATGTCCAATCCTGAATTAATGGACATGCTCCACCTCAGAAAATCCAAATCCATCAGAGCCATGAGAACAAGTGACTTAAACCTCAACACAGAAATAAATAGAACGTGCTGGAGGGATAGATTCATAACCCAGAGGCTCCCTACACTCTGGAACAGAATCCCAGTCCATGTTAGGCAGAGCCCCTCACTGACTCTATTCAAGAGAAATCTCGACGAGTGGATGGGAGATCATAGGTTTACCCCGGGGGTCATCTCTGTGTCACTACTAGACAGAGGCATAGTAAACTAAACCCTAAAAGGGCGTAGTATTCTCATCCTAAGGGGTGGTGTAAGCCACATACACTCTGGCTAGGCTTATAAATGCCCTAGGGCAGATAGCCTAGTACGAACCTATGAACCTATGAACCTATGCATGTATTATCATTGCCTATTGTCTATTACATGTTTAACTAAACTGTTAGTACTAACTTCACTGCATATCTTGGATAAATGTGCTGACATTTTGAAATACAGCAAAACTCCTTGGCTTACCAATGGACTGAAAGCTCTCCTCACACGTAGGAGCAATGCATGGTCTTTATGGGGACAAAACCCCTCACTAGAATATCATACTGCCTTTACCTCTCTGTATAACCAAGCCATACACAGACACAAAGCCATCTACTTCTGAATCAAGCAACTTAGTCTTCTAAGCGAACCCAAACATTTTTGGCAGGACGTTAATCTTCTCACAGTCTGTAAATCCACTGATCCCACCTCATTTCCCATCACTAAACAGACCTCTCAAGGCCAACTCTCAACCTCTGACTTTCTCAAATAATTCAGCCACTTCTCTAGTACCATAACCTATACCTCTTTCCCCAACTCACCTAGCCCCCTCTGTTTATCCTTGTCTTCTATTTATTACACACAGACTTGCTCCTCTTCTGGAAAACATACCCCTGGCTGCAGCTCCCTGGTGCAGACAGCCTATTCCCTTGATTTATATAACTCTGCAAAGACGTCCTTGCCACACCTCTTCTACATATTTATAACCTCTGCTTAATTCAAAATACAGTATCAGATATATGGAAAACTGCTCTGGTTAAACTCTTTCCCAAACTGCCTCAGCCAGTAAATACCTCCCACTTTTACCTTATCTCCATTCTCTCTACACTTGAAAAAATACTTTAAAAACTAATCTACAACCAACTGTCCACTTACATCCAATAATGCCACCAATCACATTCTAAAGTAGCATGGATTCTGGGCTGGCTGGAGCACAATAACAACACTATGGTCACTTGCAGATGAAATCCTTCTCAACATGGATAAATGAAACCTTTCAGAAGCTCTCTTCATTGACCTTACCAAAGTTTTTTATCTAAGTGACCACTTCTTCCTCCTTCATTCCCTCCAAGAAATTGGGATTAGCCCCAACACTGTCACCTGGTTCCAAAAATTCTTTACAAATAGGTATTTCAAACTGAAATTAGGCCCGTCCCTATTGCTGCCACCACACCTTATCACATGAGTGCCCAAGGGATCCATGCTCACTCCGCTTTTATTTTTAATCTTTATTATCAAGCTGCCCTCTGATCTTCTTAATCTTTCAATTTTTCTTTATGCTGATGATATGGTTATTTTTTGATCCAGTCCCTCACATTCAGCTACTCAAACCCAGCTTCAGTCTGATCTCCACTCCCTTAATTCTTGGCTAAAATGCCATACACTACTCCTCAACCCCTCCAAAAGAAAATGTATGATTCTTGGAACCCCTCAAAAGCTGAAAAAGACTCCTAAAAATCTCAGGATTGTAGATGTCAACAGTTGCCCTATAGAAACAACCACTGCCTATAAATACTTAGGCTTATAGCTAGACCAGTCATTTAACTTCCAAAGCCACATTGAAAATACCAGGAAAAACATCAGTTCTCTTTTAATTTGGTTCTGGAAAATATCTTCCTTTCTCTGCAGAGCTGAAATAGACAATGGAATCCTCCTTGCTCAGCATGAATGCAGACTCCCCATTGTAGCCACAGCTTCTAAAGAAAACTCATCCAGTCTATAGTCCATTCAGAACAAAACAAAAAAATGCCGATTAATTTCCAATTTATCCCTTCAGGAACACCACTGATTCACCCTCTCCAAGGCCAAGTGACTGCCATTCTCCTACAAAGTTAAGATTTTCCTAGGGTCTTTTGTTTGCAAATTGCTTCAGCCAGGTGCTTTTCTACCTCTTGCAGCCAAACTCCATAATAAAACTGTCCCCTACAACCTCTGCAACCTCTCACAAATAACTCCCTCACTCCAGACAGCCCAAACTAAACTGCACTGAACTGACCATTCCTTCTTCATTCTTGCACTCAAACTATGGCGATTCCTTCCCCTTCACCTTAAAGAAGTTTCCTCTTTACCCACCTTCAGAGCTCAACTCAAAAGACACCTTCTTCAAAATTCTGACTAGAAGTGCTTTTCCGCTGGACACATAACCTAACTCCCTCCTCACCTACATAATCTCTGCTTTGATCCTCTGTTTTCAGCTGATGCTTCCCTCTCATATTTACTTCTTCTTCTTCTTTCGGCTGTTCCCGTTAGGGGTCGCCACAGAGGATCATCTGTTTCCATTTCTTCCTGTCCTCTGCATCATGCTCTTTCACACCAACCGCCTGCATGTCCTCTCTCACCACATCCATAAACCTCATCTTAGGCCTTCCTCTTTTCCTCTTACCTGGCAGATCCATCCTTAGCATCCTTTTCCCAATATACCCAGCATCCCTCCTCAGCACATGTCCAAACCAATGCAATCTCACCTCTCTTGCTTTGTCTCCAAACTGTCCAACCTGAGCTGACCCTCTAATATACTGATTCCTAATCCTGTCCATCCTAGTCACACCCAGTGCAAATCTTAACATCTTTAACTCTGCCACATCCAGCTCTGACTCCTGCCTTTTCGACAATGCTACTGTCTCCAACCCATATAACATAGCTGGCCTCACTGCCCTCTTGTAGACCTTCCCTTTCACTCTTATTGGTACCCGTCTGTCACAAATCACTCCTGACACTCTTCTCCACCCATTCCACCCTGCCTGTACTCTCTTCTTCACCTCTCTTCCACACCTCACCATTACTCTGAACTGTTGATCCCAAGTACTTAAACTCATCCACCTTTACCAACTCTACTCCCTGCATCCTCACCATTCCTCTACCTTCCCTCTCATTTACACACATATATTCTGTTTTAGACCTGCTGACCTTCATTCCTCTCCTCTCTAAAGCATATCTCCACCTCTCCAGAGTCTCCTCAACCTGGTCCCTACTCTCACTACATATCACAATGTCATCTGCAAACATCATAGTCCACGGGGCCTCCTGTCTAATCTCATCTGTCAACCTGTCCATCACCACTGCAAATAAGAAAGGGCTCAGAGCTGATCCTTGATGTAATCCCACCTCCACCTTAAACTTATCTGTCACTCCCACCGCAGTCCTCACCAATGTCACACTACCCTTCTACATATCCTGTACCACTCTTACATACTTCTCTGCCACTCCCGACTTCCTCATACAATACCACAACTCCTCTCTAGGCACCCTGTCATATGCTTTCTCTAAGTCCACAAAGACACAATGCAACTCCTTCTGACCTTCTCTGTATTTCTCCAACAACACTCTCAGTGCAAATATTGCATCTGTAGTGCTCTTTCCTGGCATGAAACCATACTGCTGATCACTAATCATCACCTCCCTTCTTAACCTAGCTTAAACTACTCTTTCCCATAACGTCAATCTGTGACTGATCAATTTTATCCCTCTGTAGTTACTGCAGCTCTGCACATCACCCTTATTCTTAAAGATAGGTACCAAAACACTTTTTCTCCACTCCTCAGGCATCCTCTGACTTTCCAAAATTTCATTAAACAATCTGGTTAAAAATTCCACTGCCATTTCACCTAAGCACCTCCATGCTTCCACTGGTATGTCATCTGGGCCAACAGCCTTTCCATTCTTCATTCTCTTCATAGCTGCCCTTACTTCCTCCTTGTTAATCTGCTTCACTTCCTGATTCACTATCCCCACATCATCCAACCTTCTCTCTCTCTCATTCTCTTCATTCATCAGCCCTTCAATGTACTCTTTCCAACTACTCAACACACACTCCTCACTTGTGAGTACATTTCCCTCACTGTCCTTTATCACCCTTACCTGCTGCACATCTTTCCCAGCTCTGTCTCTCTGTCTAACCAATTGGTACAGGTCCTTTTCTCCCTCTTTAGTGTCCAATCTCTCATACAATTCTCTATATGCCTTAGCCTTAGCCTTTGCCACCTCTCTCTTTGCCATGCACCTCATCTCCTTATACTCATGTCTACTTTCTTCATCTCTTTGACAATCCCACTTCTTCTTCATCAGCCTCTTCCTCTGTATACTCTCCTGTACTTCCTCATTCCACCACCATGTCTCCTTGTCCTCCTTCCTCTGTCCAGATGTCACACCGAGCACCTTCCTAGCAGTCTCCCTTACTAGCTCTGCTGTAGTTACCCAGCTATTTGGTAACTCTTCATTGCCTCCCAGTGCCTGTCTTAACTCTTCCCTGAACTCCACCTCACAATCACCCTTTTTTAACTTCCACCATTTAATCCTTGGCACTGCTTTCACACTCCTCCTCTGCTTCTTGATCACCAATATCATCCTGCAGACCACCATTCTATGCTGCTTAACTACACTTTCCCCAGTCACCACTTTACAGTCTCCAATCTCTTTCAGACTGGCCCTCCTACATAGGATATAATCCACCTGTGTGCATCTTCCTCCACTCTTGTACATCACCCTATGCTCCTCCATTTTCTTAAAATACGTATTCACCACAGCCATGTCCATCCTTTTCACAAAATCCACAATCATCTGACCTTCTGCATTCCTCTCCTTAACACCATATCTACCCATCACTTGCTCATCCCCTCTCTTCACTTCATCAACATGCCCATTGAAGTCCGCTCCAATCACGCTAGTCTCTCACCCTTGGGTACACTCACCACCACTTCATCCAACTCACTCCAAAATTTTTCTTTCTCATCCATCGCACACCCAACTTGTGGAGTATATACACTAACAACATTCATCATTACACCAACAATTTCAAGCTTCATAAACATCACTCTATTAGACACTCTCTTAACATCCAAAACTCTCTTGGCATACTGTTCCGTTAGGATGACCCCTACCCCATTTCTTCTGCCATCCACACCATGATAGAACAATTTGAACCCACCTCCTATACACTTGGCCTTACTTCCCTTCCATCTGGTCTCTTGCACGCACAATATATCAACCTTCCTTCTCTCCATCATATCAGCTAGCTCTCTCCCTATACCAGTCATACTGCCAACATTCAAAGTTCCTACCCTCAGTCCTACACTCCTAACCTTCCTCCTCTCTTCCTGCTTTTGGGCATGCCTTCCCCCTCCTCTTCTTCTTCGGTCAACCGTAGCCCAATTTCCGCCAGCACCCTGTTGGCTAACAGTACTGGTGGTGGTCATTGTTAACCTGGGCCTCGACCGATCCGGTATGTAATTATGAAAAGTTCTCCGCATCAGTAATTTTTGGCAGAGGCTTTACGCCGGATGCCCTTCCTGATGCAACCCTCCCCATTTATCCGGGCTTGGGACCGGCACAAAGAAATGCACTGGCTTGTGCATCCCCAGTGGGATACTAAAATTAATTCACATTTGATTTTCTACTCTGCTAATATTATTTACTTATTGTATCAATTGTCTGTGGGATTATCTGCCTTCTGTGATTACTCTGCGAATTTATTCTGTTTTCTTTTTCATGAGTCTTTTTACTCGGGGTGTGCCTGTAAACAGTCTATAATGATTAGTGTGCTACCCTGGTAAACAAGCTAAGATAAGTAGAATAAATAATTAGACATATACTCTTTCATTATGCAGGCATAATTATTAAAAAATTGTAAATAATCAGTGTATATATGTGTGTATATATATATATATATATATATATGTGTGTGTGTGTGTGTGTGTGTGTGTGTAAATATATATCTATATATATATATATATATATATATATATATATATATATATATATATATATATATATATATATATATATATATATATATATATATATATAGAGAGAGAGAGAGAGAGGTTTACTATCAAAATTTTGTATGGCATTCAGTCAAACTGGGATAGTCAAAAGGCTATGTTCTAGTTCACAGAAGGCCAAACCAAAAATAGTCAACTCCACAACAGCAAATGCTAGTGTGCATTCACTGTTGTGAGGTCAACGTTCTGCTTGGAGATCACAGTGGGGATCAGGAAATGTACCCATTTCCTCAGTGTAGTGCAATCTTCAAGTTTGCATATATAATTAGCAGGGGGTGTGGGGTGGTGCAGCCCCCCAAATGGAAGTGCAGGGGGGCTTGCACCCCCAGTGTACATTAGTTGGGAATGGTTGGTAGGCAGAGTATGCTTTGTAATGTCGAGTATGTTGAATAACAGTGGGCAGGATTCACGATGGCTTGCACGGAGTCTAAGAGTCATGTAAGACTCCATGCAGCCATCGCGATCCAGGAACAGCCCGAAATCCCATGTAAGAGATCAGCTAAAACGACTCTTACATGGGCAGGGCATGGATATGCTAATCACCTCACTTGCAGCTGAAAGGCATGCAAATGAGGTAGATTAGCGATCCACAAAGCTGAAACCAGCCCGTGTAAGAGTCGTGTTAGGTGCAGAAATGTACTCAGTTGACAACTGAGTACGTTACTGCAAATAACACAATGGAGCCATGACAGCTCCAAATAAAGTGTGCATATGTTGCAGTCAGCATGCCAATGGCCAAATATGTGGCCATTGGCACGGTAACCCGATGCAAACATGAAATAAAATAATTTTTTTTTCAGCGATCGGCGATGTTTAAACACAGTGCAGCCCCACGCAAACGGGCTGTGCTAAATAAGACATAAAAATAAAGGTTTATGTAATGCATGGATTTGCAATGCAGGGACTAGCAGACCGAAAACAAAATGGCCACCGTCTAGTGGTTGCTAAGGGGGGAAGCTGAGTGTAAGACATGTAACTAAGCATTAATAGGCAATCCTATGTAAATGAGTGGTAGGATAGTGAATCACACTGTCACATAGAAAATGAGCACATTCTGTGTAGTGTAAGAGTTAGATAAGGGGGAGTAACAGAGTAGGAGATAGGTGACATCACAGGGGGGAATGTTAGGAAGAAATCAAGCTCATTGGAGCAAAGTGGTATGTGAAAGATGTCAATCACAAAGCATAAAAAGAGGAGTGTCAACAGATAAGCATGGGAAAGTCACGAAATGGAAGGTGTACACTGTGGCCAACACCAAAGTTTCTTGCTGTGCGTGCATGCGCGCGTGTGCACGCTGGGAGGCACGAGTAAGACAGAGTGCACGTGTGTAAAGCAGAGTAAGCATGTAGGAGCTTGTGTAAAGATCTATTAACCTGTTTGTGCTGGTGTGCGCGCGTTTTAACCCAAATAAGCAGATTCTAGTCCGTGTAAGCATGTGTGCGGGTGTGGTAGCCACTGTGAGCATGTTTTCGCTGGTATGAGTGCTGCTCCCCCCTGAGGAAACAGAGAGGAAAAAGGAAGCAGAAGAAATAGTAGGAAGCTAGCAGGGAATACTGGTAGAGCTAGCAGGTGAAAACAATTAGAAGCAGGCGATTGCACAGGCAGAATACTAGCCCAGCCCAGCAATTAAAACACTGCAAACAGCATTGCAGTATGTTTCTCTCAAGAGACACTGCAAGACAGGAGTAAGCTAGTTGAAGTGAAAACTGAAAAAGCTGCATTTAGACCAAACATGCTAGGGGCTGCCATAGCTGTTATAATGAGACATAGGAGACTTGCTGAGGGTGGTGACAATGCAAATGCTGCCAGACAACCCACAGTGAGGAGACGGAGAAGAGTGTACAGGCCCAGGGTCACCTACCAGGGGTTACATGAGCTGGAGATAGTGGAGCGCTATAGAGTGGACAGAGGCCTCCTGCAGCAAATTGTTGAGCTGTGCAGGCTATGCCTCACACACAGAACCAACAGAGGGGAACCCATCCCAGAGGAAACCAAGGTATGTGTTGGCCTAAGAATACTAGCAACAGGTACCTTCCAGAGACCAACTGGTGATATGATGGGGATATCACAGGCATCAGCCTCCAGGGTACTGCACCAGTTCCTGGATGCCATGTCAGCACATGTCGGTGAGCATGTATATTTCCCCAATGCCCATGAGGTATTGGCCAGCAATATGCGTCTCTTCCATCAAATAGCGGAATACCCTGAGGTAGTGGGTGCAATAGACTGCACGCACATATGCATCAAAGCACCAGCCGGTGAGCAGGGTAGGGCCTACATTAACCGCAAGGGCTTCCCCTCCATCAACTGCCAGGTCATGTGTGATGCCCAGGGCATAATAATGAATGTGTGTGCTGGCTGCCCTGGGAGCTACCATGATTCCCATATCTGGCATTTGACGCAGCTGTACCAGACATTTGCCAATGGGGACATCCCACATGGTCACCTAGTGGGGGATGCAGGATATGCACTGGAGCCATGGCTGATGACACCCATAAGAAATGCACACACACCTGAGCAAGAACGCCATAATGAGGCACATGCACAAACACGTAATGTAATAGAGCGTGTGTTTGGGCTGCTCAAGTCATGGTTCCGGTGCCTGGACACATCTGGTGGAGCCTTGCAGTACTCACCAACTACATGTACCCAAATTGTCATGGTATGTGCTATGCTACATAATATGATTATGTGAAAACAGCTGCAGCAGGACCAGCATAGGGCTGGGACAAACAGCCCCCCACCATTGCCAAGGCCATCACAGGCAGAGGGTGACTCGGAGGAGGAACAACCTGAGCCTGCCCCAGTAGGCAGAAGGAGGTGTGCCCAGTATGCCCTGGCCTTGGCAAAGAGGCAACGCATAGCACATACACTGGCTCAGTAGGAACCCTGGGAATGATACCCCTCTCTGACTCACTCATATAGTAACAGGGATGCCTAACATGACACAACCTGCTCTCAAACATGTACAGAGAGTGTAGTATGTGCATCCGACAGAGGCAGCCCTGCAGCACCACCTGAGGCATGATTGCCATGTGTTAAGCAATGTAACACCATCTAGTATATGCAAACATGAAGACCCTGCCTAACATCTCACCCTCACCAAGCATGATGCCTTACTATGAAGACAACAAGATCAAGTACAATAATTGGCTGAAGTATTGCTGTTAGCAAGGGGGAACACATGGCTGACAGCCTGGGCTGACATGCTGAGCAAGACATGATAACCCACCTGCTAGGGATGGCACGCACCCAGCACACCTGGCTGTGTGGATACTGGCAAAGGCTGTTGTCACCCCCACTGTGCCTTGAATAGGTAAGGCTGGAAACACAAACCCACCACCATAGGTAGCACAAGGGATAACAACCTGGACGTAATGCTACCCAATGCCAGAAGTCTAACCTGCAAGGTGCATGCAGATCAAACCCACCACAGCATGGAGAATGGTAATATCTGTTCTGTAACAGAAACCTGGGTCAAGGCCCAGAAGAGCACCCTAATACTACCAGGTTATGCCTCATACCATGCTCTATAGCTCCAAAACATGGAACACACTACAATAGGAGTGTGGCTATCAGTAATTGTCAAGGATAACCACACCCCCAGGTTGGTACCATAGCAAGAAGCAGCATGGACTATCCACGGGCAAGTAACAGTGGCTCAAACTGTGCCCCTGTTTGAAACCTGCTACAGACCACACTCACAAACCCAGGTACCTCAGCCAGCCTTCCTGAAGACACTGCCGAGTATGAATGTCTCAACAAATACCAAACAAGGCACACACAAAGTATGACATAGGTGGCAATCCATTATGTATGGAAGAAGTAATCAGGGACCTAGGGACACAAGTGGACAGTAACCTGTCATGTGACACTCACAGTGCCAAGGTGACCAGGAAGACCTGCTATATTGCCCACCTTAATATGAAAGGATGCACATGTAGATCAAGAGAGGTCACTGTGCCCCCATACTCTTCCCTTATCAGGCCCATACATGACAACAATGCCCCAGTTCGGATGTACCTTACCTTACACCTGCAGCAGTTAGAAAGACCCCAAATGTACCTCACCAACAGGATAAAGGGTCCAAACATTTGACATCTGCAGTCTGGCTGAAGAAACCACAGCCCAATTCAGAAGCATACTGCCCAGTCAGAGGCGATGTATGCCTGATGTACAAGGCCATGTCCAATCCAGAATGAATGGACATGCTCCACTGCAGAAACCCCAAATCCAGCAGAGACACCACAGTGAGATATCTGAACCTCCACACATAGATGAATATGATGTGCTGGAGGGACAGATCCATAACTCAGAGGCGCCTTACACTCTGGAACAGAATCCCAGTCAATGATAGGCTGACCTCCACACTCATACTCAACAAGAGAAATCTGGTGAAGTGCATGGGAGATAGTAGGTGTACACTGGGGGCCATCCCTGTGTCACATCTAGTAAAGTAAACCCTACATGGGCATAATATGCACATTGAAAGGGGTGTCAAAACTCACACACAGTCTGTCCATGCTCAAACAAGGCCAGGGCAGATAGCCTAGTATGAATCTATGAACCTATGATGATACAAATTGTGCAGGACACAAAGGATTATCACACAGCTGTCCTACCTGATGGTAGGAACCATGGTGATAATCCACAGATATGCTCTGCAGCACTCTAATATCACAAACAATACACCAAACCCACACACATTGCCAACATCCTACCTAACAGATTCTTTGCAAACCCCCCACCAGCACCTAACTGCCAAATATCTATCCCAGCAGAGTGCTGGCCCCCTGACATTGCAAATGCTGAGGTAACAGCTAGCATCTACAAAGCACAGCACACAGCATCAATGGTACCAGATGGTGTCCTGGGTTGTGTCCAACAAGTACTGTAAGAAGAATGGAACACCAAATAGCAGTACTGCGCACTATCAGTCTTACCACAGGATATGTACCCAAAGAGCAGTGTGCAGCAACAGTGGTCCTTCACCACAAAGGGGGTGCCTGAATGGATACTGCAAACTATCACCCCTCAACCCTGACTATCTAGGTTGGCAAAGTAATGGAGAGGATGATCATGGATCCCAGGAATAACGAGAATGGGTACCTACAGACATTGGACCCTACCCAGTGTGGCTGTCATAGGGCAGATCCTGCCCCGTACACATGCCTGACTCATGTGAAACATGCACCAAGCCCAGTGATGTGGGGAATGTGGATCACACAGCCTATCTGGACCTTGCTAAACCCTTCCATACAATACCCTAGTTGGCAGTACAGATAAGCTCACCAGCCTAACTATAAACCCCTATCCAAGTAGATGGGTTGCAAACCAGCTCAAGGACAGAACTGACCTGGTCAGACATGCTGCAGCCATGTCAGACTGCAAACCAGGTACAACTGGCATCCCACAAGGCATGGTCCTGGGACCTCTCTTGTATGCTATATATGTCACATAGGTACAGGCCAACATGGAAGGACTCTGTCTGAACAGGTTCACAGAGGACTACAAACTGCCCACCATATTGGACCCTCCAGCTGACACAAGCAACCTACAAAAGGCACACATAGAAACAGACAAGTGGTGCCACAGCCATGTCAACAAGCTAAATGCAGAATAGTGTATAGTCATCCCCTGTGGAAACACAGTACATGGCCAGAAATTACCACATAGATGTTAACCCAGTAAGTACATCAGGAGCAATAAGAGACCTGGGGACACAAGGTGATAGATATCCTGCATGTGACAACCATGTGTCTGTAGTGGTTACAGAAACATACCATATACCCACCTAATCATGAAGGTAAGCACAGCTAGGTTAGGGTAGGTCAAAGTGCCTCTCCAGTCATCCATCAGCAGCCTCACAATTGTGTACAATGGCCCTTCAGGGATGTACCTTAGCAGACACCTGCATCAACTGGAAAGACCCCACAAATACCCCACCAGGAGGATCGCAGAGCTGTAACAGATGCCATGTGTCGCCTGATTAAACAAACTGCAGCTCCACACAGTGCCATACCACCTGGCTGGAGGTGAACTGTGCCTGATGTATAAAGCCATGACCAAGCTGGTATCAATGGACATTTGGCACCATGTAAAATCTGAATGCTGGTGACCTATGCAACTGACAGGCCTGAACCCCAGCACAGACATAAACAGGACATGCTGTACCGATTGGTCCATAACCCAGAAGCTCACTCCACTCACAACTAAACTCCCAGTACAGGTTATCCAGGGAGTCCCTCATTGACTGTCATCCAGAGGAATCATGATGACTGGATGGGAGATGGTAGGTGTACCCTGGATATCACCTGTATGTCACGGGTAGACAGAGGCACAGCACACTAACCTTGACATATGTCATGGCAAACACCAGTAAATGTGTGTTGAAGGACAAACACTCTCTGACTAGCATTACAAATGGACTAGGGTACATGGCCATTGTCACTGTCCACACAAGTTGTGGAATACATTAACAATGTCGGACAATCATGTACTATGCTGTCCATATCTGAACAAAATGCAACATGGTCATATCTGCACAACTGGCCCTCAACCAGTCTGGTGTGCTCACTATAAATATTACAAGCAGTGATAGGACTGAAACCGATGATACTGTCCACCACAGTGAAAGTACTGCACCAGTACACTATATGACAATACAACTGTTTGGTCAGTAGGAAAGGATGTTGACAACTGTATGCAAACTATCCCATGGCGACCCTGCAGGCACATCATAATGCCTGTTAGGTTCAGACACAAAGCAGTTGGGCAGTAAGAACACAACCTGATGTCCAACACTCAACTGTACATGTGAAATATAGATGACGTCCACACACAAACACAAATGTGATGGACCACAGATCCCAACATAAGGAAAGTTCACACTGGGCATGCTCGCACACTTAGATAAATGAGACGTGTCAGTCACGAAGCCATAGAAACTGTGAACTGGGCATGCTCACACCCTTAGGCCATGTCACAGTTCAGCAGTTGCACACACATATCTGGCATTTGTATGTGTTAACACAGGAACCTCCCACAATACAGAAATCTGCCCAGTGCACACAGTGAAATTACAACAGAGACATAAGTAAAGTACTGGATCCCACTCATATGCAAACATCTTCCACAGTACACAAGTTGTTCATAGAGATAGGGAAAGCTATGGCAATAAAGACCCACAAACAGTATATGAGCAACAGATACTTGCATCTGACAGGTAAACTTATGGCCGTAGAGTGCAATACTAGGCTGTTGTCCCTAGGGAATACAGAAGGCTATCCACAGTGTATTGGGCGTCTGCCTCCGCAGTACAGTAGGCCACTGTGCCTGTGCAAAGTTAATGAATAGATATGCTCTCCCCTGTACTGATGGATAGTAACAGATGTACATACCTCTTCATACATAATGATGTCAGCATACTATACATATGTCAGGAGCAGAAATGGTACCCAGTAATTTGAATAGCGCGCTCTGCTACTGCGTCTCTCACAAGTGTCATGACATAGTTAGGTAGGGGGTTGAATTCTGCAAGTGCTCAGTATGTGTGTGGAGGAGTAGTGTGTGCAATTCCATGTGTAAAAGAAATGTTCCTTTTGGCAACTAGTACAACACAACACATGCTGCATATTCCACTGTCTAAACACTGATGATGTCAGCACCCTATAAGTACAGCAGGAGAAAGTAATCCTCCCAATAATTTGAATAGCGCGCTCTGCTACTGCATCTCTCACAAGTGTCATAACCTTGGTAGGTAGGGGTTTGAATCCTGCAAGTGCTCAGTGTGTGTGTGACTGTGTGTGTGTGGGGGGGGAGTAGTGTGTGTGTGTGCAATTCTATGTGTAAGAGAAATGTCCCTTTTGGCAACTATTACTACACAACACATGCTGCATATTCCACTGTCTAAACACTGATGATGTCAGCATCCTATAAGTACAGCAGGAGAATGCAATTCTCCCAGTAATTTGAATAGCGTGCTCTGCTACTGCGTCTCTCACAAGTGTCATAACATAATTAGGTAGGGGTTTGAATCCTGCAAGTGCTCAGTGTGTGTGTGACTGTGTGGGGGGGAGTAGTGTGTGTGTGCAATTCTATGTATAAGAGAAATGTTCCTTTTGGCAACTATTACTACACAACACATGCTGCATATTCCACTGTCTAAACACTGATGATGTCAGCATCCTATAAGTACAGCAGGAGAAAGCAATCCTCCTAGTAATTTGAATAGTGCGCTCTGCTACTGCTTCTCTCTTAAGTGTCATACCATAGTTAGGTAGGGGTTTGAATCCTGCAAGTGCTCAGTGTGTGTATGACTGTGTGGGGGGAGTAGTGTGTGTGCAATTCTATGTGTAAGAGAAATGTCCCTTTTGGCAACTATTACTACACAACACATGCTGCATATTCTACTGTCTAAACACTGATGATGTCAGCATCCTATAAGTACAGCAGGAGAAAGCAATCCTCCTCGTAATTTGAATAGCGCGCTCTGCTACTGCATCTCTCATAAGTGTCATAACATAGTTAGGTAGGGGTTTGAATCCTGCAAGTGCTCAGTGTGTGCATGACTGTGTGGGGGGGGGGAGTAGTGTGTGTGCAATTCTATGTGTAAGAGAAATGTTCCATTTGGCAACTATTACTACACAACATATGCTGCATATTCCACTGTCTAAACACTGATGATGTCAGCACCCTATAAGTACAGCAGGAGGAAGCAAGCCTCCAAGTAATGCAAATAACACACTCTGCTACTGCATCTCTCACAAGTGACATAACATAGTTAGGTAGGGGTTTGTATCCTATAAACGCCATGTGCATTTTTGTCACACAGTTTGTCCATATGTGTGGGGTGTTGTTCCCAATATTGCACAACATACATTATATCAGTAATGTCAATGCACACATAATGTATGTGTGTGCCACCTACACATATGTACCTGTGAACTTCAATAGTTCCCATGTCCGAAGCCTGCCTCATGTGAATACATGGAATATGTATTAGACAACTATATGACTGTGGTGTTCTGTGCAGGGGCTGCATGTGGTATGTGAATATACAGTGTGGGTTGTAGATGGTGTCATCCCACCAGCGAGGGATACACGACTGGTCTGGAGCATATAGTCCACATGTTGGTGATGAACAGGTGCAGCATGTTGTCACCTCTTGTGGGAGTGGTAACAAGTTGTTCCATAGCAATGCAGGGAATGAATGCTAAGAACCCTTCAGATAGGGTCTTGGAGCTAGAGTAATGCTCACACTCTATGTTTGGGTAGTCGCAGTCCATCCATATAATGGTGTTTGTAGAGACCGTCATATTCCCAGTGTTGTCAGGAAGGCCAAGTGGGTTTCCTGTGTATGGGAGGGTGGCGTGTGCCAGGCTATGAACCTGAAGGCAGTCTAACCCACTGTTAGTTGCACATGGATAGGCTCTGATGCTTTGTGCTGTGCCACCAACCTGGGGGTGTGTGTATCTGAGGTGCCTTTGGATACATCCCTTCTGTTCTGGTTTGGTGCATGTGTAGGGGACGACAAGCATGGTATGAGGTATGACCTGGCAGTGATGGTGTGCACCTGGGAGCCTTGTACCAGGAGTCTGTTACTGCATGGATATTGCTGTACCCCATGCTAAGGACAGTTTCCACTGCATGCATCTTGAGGTTTACACTGCTGCTGTTGAGTAGCATTACTATTAGTGTCCTATCCCGTGTGATACCTGTGTAGGTGGCTATGTAATGTCAGCCTTGCATACAAAGGCACTATGTGTGTAGCAACAGCCTCTGCCAATATACAATGGCCCATGGGTGACAGGTGCAAGCTGTCCCAAGCAAAGCAATGTGGCTTGCCCAGCATGTAATCCCACACTGACAGGCATTGGATCCCCTTTGAATATCACCGAAACATACGGTAATTGTAGAAACTGATCATCCTGTCTACATATTGTGGCAGCATTCTTGGTGAGGGTAAGATGCTACTCAAGGTCAGGGTCATACCAGCCTGTGCCACAAGCTCAGACAGCCCCTCTATGTCCCCTAACATGTAGTCCAGGGAGGTGCATCACAGGTCATACACACTGGCACAGACAATGACTGAGTCATATTTCTACATGGCTTGGAGTGACCCGTATGCTTGTGTTATGTGGTGGATCATAGTGCCCGATGGGCATCTCAGCATGACCTTCACCTTGTTCAGCCTGGTGAGCAGGTCCTCAGTGTACTTGACGATAGAAGTACCTCATACAACTGTAGCAGGTGTGTTGTCAAGCCGTATGGCCTGTGACTGTTTGGCACACAGGCTTTGTGAAGTATGTGTTGCACGTGCTCTGCTCTGGCTTAACGTTTGCTTGTGTGTCTGCTTTGCAGGTGTCAGCTGCTCAGGCAGGATGCTATTCTGAGAGTCCAAGAATGTACCTGTGTGTTTCTGTGTTTGGATTGCAGTCATGGCAGGTCTATGTGAGACTGGTACTGTATTCACTGTAGTATCCCACTCCACCTGACAAGGTATGCCAGTATTGAGTTAAGAGAGCTTAGCCCCCAGTTTGGCTATGTGGTTGCATCTCTCACATGTGTTGTAAGTGTATGGGAAGGGGAGAGGGTTGTCTGTGTACATGAGGCAGCTGTAACATTGCCACATGACTCACAGATTCACCAACTGGACCAGAGAGTAGATTGACAGGTGACCTTTGCACATGCTACCATAGCATTGTGAATCCCATACTAAGTAATGACACATAGGGCCAATGGGGAACAATGTACTCAAGGTGAGTATGTGAGGATGTAGTGCTCCTGATTTGTTAGTGCTGGCATATATGAATGCTGTCTTGAGCAAATGCGAGGTAAGTCATATGCAATGTGTTACAGGCAACCTACATGCAAACAGGGCAAACAGTGACGTTCTGCCAAGTGAGACATGGAGATCAGTACAGTAAGCAATACAGATGTCACTAGGGATCCACAGAGGCACTGTAAATCTGAACTGCAGGTGGAATCAGTCTTTCAGGAACATAACAAGCAAACATGCATACAAACAAAGCTACAGTCAGCAGGCCTGTATGTAGACTATGCTACAACAAACAAGGTGTACGACTTCCAGTAGGTAACAGTGCATATATGCAGGCACTATAAGCCTGTACCCAGACATTCACAGGTCAGACGGGCTGGGTCCAGCCCCACCCCCCCTCAAGTGTATAGACCACATACCTTCGTAATGTTGAATAACTGGCCTGATACCCAAGTGCTCATACCTGTAATAATACACATTTCAAATAACAGACACTGAGCCCTCACTCAGCAGTTCCAGACCTAGTATGATGTATGATGCAGCAGCTGGAGGTTCCTCACCAAAAAAATATAGGGTCTCAAACATCTGTCACTGAGACCTCACTTCTACTCTCCAGCTCCAGCTCTATTCAGTCGCACTCACATGCTAACCTAACATACATACATGCATACAATCCAGGTATGTCAGATGATTTGATGATGAAAATCAAAAAAAGTCAGATCCAGATACAGCACCAAGGAAGAGGACTAAAACTTAAACCTATTAATAGGCTGGAGGGATAGATTCAGGACCCATTCATCATCCAAAGACTGCTGTGGAATAAATGAAAAAAATAACGGTATAATGAGGCAGAGCCTGGGCCTTGTTGCCTTGTTCAATCTTGATAATGGATGAGAGATCGCAGATATATACCCAGGGATTACCTCAGTGTCACTGCTCAACAGAGGCACAGCAAAATAATGGGTATAGTTCCCCATACTAAAGGGGTGGCGTAAGCCACAAAACTATGGGCTAGGCTTGTAAATGCCCTCAGGCAGATAGCCTAGTATGAACCTATGAACCTATGAACCTATGTATGCTACCTGTCCTGGCACCACAGTAACCTTGACATGTATGGAGACTCTCCCTCCTGTCATAGTTAGTTTTGTGTTTTGGTGCTGTCATGCATGGTATGAGGTGTGACCTTGTAGTGCTAGTGTGCTCTTGTGAGTCTTGAACCTGTTTTGTATTACTGCACAGATATCAACATCCTCAAACATCCTCATTGCAGAGTCGAGTGTGGACAGCATGCAACTCGCAGTTGACATGACCATCATTGAGTATCAATATGTACATTTTTGTATCCTCTGTGCTACCTATGTAGGTGGCCATCTCTTGACAGCCTCACCACCAGTATGCAAAGATGTGCAGACAGTACACTATGGTAATTACTATGGGTGTACAAAACAATACAATGACATTCATAATGTAACTGCATCAGGTATGCTGGGATATACCCACAATGATATCATTACACTGTACTGTTGTCAACATTATACTATTACAACACTTCTATGTAGTCACCCTGTGCATCAGCACCATGTTAACCTGTTCCGGCATCGATGTTACAGATTGCAGGAGGTGGCACAGTTTCATCATATGCACAGGGTGTGTACCTGGTATGCTGAGTCTGCCACTGATACAACCAATTGACATGTCTGTGTGTGTGTGTGTTGGTGAGGGACAGCAGTACAAGATGGGGCAATGTTGATGCAGTGTGTGTGTGTATGCGGTAGCCCTAGGTGTTATCAATTTGCATGTGTGTATGCATGCACACAGTCCCAACTCATGGCTGCCATATACAGGTGTTTGTGGACAGCCACAGACTGTACCTGCCAGGTCATACAGATCACTGTCTGTGGCCACGGACATGGTACCTGTGCCTGGCAGGGGTGCTACGGACCGTATCAGGTACTAAGCCAGACTGGGTACTGTCATCAGAAGCAGGTGGTTGGTGACTGGAGACAGGTCCCTGTTGGGACTGTCCAGAGCCACGTGCACGTGGTCTCCTGGGGCGGTCTGATTACAGCACAGACCCAGCATTGCTGGGGCTGCTGCTGGCACTATGTGAGCGGCTGCGGGCCTGTTGTCATCCGCGACGGCTGCCAGCTGCTGCTGTTGCTGGCATACGGCCACGTCGACGCCTCACCCATCCACCATTGCCCTGGCTCATGGACATGTAGTTGTGGAACAGATCTAATGTCCCCCCCCAATGTCTGTCAATGACCTCGGTGAAGTTACGGATGGCAGCCGCAACATCACGCATACTGTCACTCATAGCTGTGCGACATGCTCTCAGCTCCCTCAGACCCTGTATGGTGTACCGTTCCATGCGTGACTGTGCCTGCATTACAGCCCGAAAGATAGCTGAGGTTGAAAGACCTCTGTGGGCACATCTGACAGGGGCAGTACGCCCACGGATGCTCCCATGAGAACCCCTGGACGTCTGCCTGTGTGGTACCATGTCAAGACCCTGGCCATGGCTGCTGTGTGGGGATGCATGTGCCACCGATACCACATTACCCTGATCAATGCCCACTGTATCCTGTCCATCACCTAGGGACATTGGTGACAAAGGATGTATTGGCAGGATGACTGTGCGCATTGATGGGGTCGACAGCTGTGTAGTGTCAATTGGCTGACCAATGACGGACCCTGGCACACCTACCTGTGCCATTACACAGGTATCATCATTATCACTATCCACAGCAGCTGATTCAGGTTCCCTGCTGCACAACACCAGAGCAGTACCAGAACCTGTGGGAGTAAGACAGGAAACACAGTTTACAATGTGTACACAATGTCACCACTGATACACACATGCACACATGCACACATGCACACATGTGCACATGCACACATGCACACATGGGCACATGCACACATGGGCACATGCACACATGCACACATGGGCACATGCACGCATGCACACATGGGCACATGCACACATGCACACATGGGCACATGCACACATGCACACATGCACACATGCACACATGGGCACATGCACACATGCACACACCTCAGTATATGAGATATCAACACACAGACACAAACACACCTGCAATCAAACACATAGCACTACTGCTTCAGCCTATTATTACTGTTAGTATCAAGAGTATTGAAGGTAATGGTATTACACACTCACCAGCATGGATAGGCTGTCTTGCTGTTACACCAGAGGAACCTGCAGAAATGAGACATTTATTGTCAGTGGGCACAACTGTGCCATTGATACTGTGGGTATGATACAGTTCAGTAGTGCAACAGTTAGCTTCCACAGGTCTACTGCTGATATTGAGAATATCACTCTTGCACAATAATTACCAAGATTACGGCTACAAAACGAGGACACACCTCACACATGCATAACCTAACAGTGTACAGAATGGTCAACTATACACATGGCATGTTACCTGCATGCTCCGTGTCCTGCTGCTGGGTGGCTCCAGCCTCTATCATTACACATGTATGCTGCTGCTGTTGCTGTTGGGCTTGAGCCACAACACTTAGGAGTAGTCCCTCCAGTCTGGTGAGGGGGGATGTCTAGACACCCCACCACCTGTGGCAAGCTGCTGCCTGTGGATATCTGACGCACGCTGATGGACATTTCTAATTAAATCACTGCAGTGATGGCGTACCTGCTCATATGTCCGGTTATGCGTGCCTATGTCATTTACCCGACGGACCAGGTCTTGCCACAGTGCAGCCCTCTCCTGCTGGTTCTGGCTGGTGTGGGAAAAGAGTATTGCGAAATCCCGCACCAGGATCTGGTGTATCTCTTCCTCCTCTGCAGCGGAGTACACAGGGTTTCGCTGGTGAACCATAGCCCTGAAAAGGAGAAGGAAAATATGTCAGCAATATCTGTCAGCAAACTATGGCACACATAATACACATAATACTCGACTGTAGTGATATAACTTAACCACCATATATAGCATCTGTCTGTCTATTGGGGGATGCACATGTAAATGACCTGATATCAGTGCTCATCCGACAACTGTGCAACAGTACCTGGCACACTCCATACGACAGACTAGTATACTGCAGCAGTCAGCACACTGGTTCAGTTCCAATCCACAACCTCACACTGGGGGTTTGTATCAAGGTACTGTATGGGGAACATTATCAGCCCATACATTGCACACAATGCACATTACATATTTCACTGGTAATGCTCACTACTCTTACTTGCCATAACCCTACCTACACCACAGTGACATACAGGGTAACACAGCACAACATATGGCAATGTAGTATGTGTTGATCGCAATACCTCACACATCTGTCTCTGGCCTCACACCAAGGACACACACACTACCATGACAGACAGACAGTCATGGTGAGCAATCACACCAGTACATAACATGCACACATGTGCCTTACACAGTATATATATATATATATATATATATATATATATATATATATATATATATATATATATATGTATATATATATATATATATATATATATATATATATATATATATATATATATATATATATATATATATATATATATATATATATATATATATATATATATTTATATATATATATATATATATATATATATATATATATATATATATATATATAATATGTATATATAGATGTAGATATATACATATAGATGTGGGGAGAGAAGTGGCGGGAGAGAGAGAGAGACAAAGGGAGAGTGAGAGTGAGAGGGGGTGGGACAGAGAGAGAGATAGTCATATACAGACATATCTGTTGTCAGTCAGATCTATCTGTATATGTATCTACATATATCTATATATGTATGTGTGTATTACATATATCTGTACGTACATATTCTATCAATCTCGATGTCTGTGCAGTAAGTGAAACCTGGTTCAAGGCTCCTGAGAGCACACCAGCGGTACCAGGCTATACCTCGTATCATGCTTTTTGGCCCCAAAACTCGGGCCAAAACAAAAAGGGAGGGGGAGTGTCCATATTCATGAAAGACACCCACACCTCCAGGTTAGTGGCAACACATGAAGCATCAGAGACCATCCAGGTGCAAATAACCATAGGCAAACCTGCTATACAACTGGTAGCATGTTACAGACCACCCTCCCAATCTCAGGAACCAGGGTCAGCCTTCCTGAAGACATTGGAGGATATGAATGTCCCACCACACACCATCATATTGGAAGACTTCAACTACCCTAACATACACTGGGTGCATTATTCTAGCCCAAACACCCTAGCCCAAAGGTTCCCGAAATTCACTAAGTCAAATGCAATGGAACAGCTAGTCACCTCTCCCACAAGGGGAGATAATATACTAGACCTGATCATCACAAACATGGGGACAATGTGCTACACACCGGAAGTATACCCCTCACTAGTCACATCTGACCACAGACTAATCACCCTGGATATACATACCCCACCTCCCCCACAACACAAAAGACTACAGTGAGAAACCTCTCAAATGCCGACTTTACACTTCTTAAAACTGAGTTGGTATCCTTTAAGCCCACTGGGCCAGTGGAAACCACATCCCACAATGCAGACTCCTTCACAAATGCTTTCTACGGACATCTCCTAGAATGCATGGATCATGCAATCCCAAATAAAACCAAGACCCTCTCCACCAAGGGCAGGCATCCTGTCTGGTGGACCCCAGCCATGAACAAATTGTATAACAACAGATGGTAGCTACTGCACGACAGAGCAGAATTCCATAAAGATAAGGCATCTCTGATCAGCACTAGTAGAAAGCTATGTTCTCTCATACAAACATGCAAGGCCAACAATGAGAGGGAAATCGCTATGGACACTACAGATAACCACAAGGCCTTCTTCTGCTATGTTAGACACCTGGGTGGAAACCCTCAGATATGTTCAGAGTTAGTTCACAGTGACAAAAAGCTACACTGAACACACAGATATTGCCAACATTCTGGCAGACAGGTTCAGTGCAGATTTCTCCCCTCCCTCACCCCCACATGAGGAATTACTTATCCCAGCTGACTGTAACCTCCCTGTCATCTCAGATGTCCAGCTGAGAACTGCCCTCAGCAAAGCTATAAACACAGCATCAATGGGACCCGACGGTATCGCAGGTTGCATGCTACGTGAACTCCAAGAGGAGCTAAACCCGCACATAAAATGCTATTTAACCATAGCCTTACTACAGCATATGTACCTGGACACTGGCATGCAGCAACAATAGTCCCACTCCACAAAGGAGGCACCTCTACAGACCCTGGTAACTACCGCCCCATAAGCTTAACCAGCCTGGTCTGCAACGCTATGGAAAGAATCATTATGGAACTCATACACAGAGACATTGGGGACTTACAGACACTTGATCCCACCCAGTTCGGCTTTGTAGAGGGCAAATCCTGCCTTTTGAACCTGGTTGACCTTTTCAAATCAGTCACTAGAGCTATTGACGAGGGCACAGCGGTCCATACAGCCTACCTGGACTTGGCTAAGGCTTTTGACACAATACCCCACTCTGGCATCATAGACATGCTCAACAGCTTAAATGTAAATCCATATGTCACAAGATGGGTTGCAAACCGGCTAATGGATAGAAACCCTAAAGTCAAAATCACTGGTGCCATGTCAGACTCAGAGCCAGTCACAAGTGGTGTCCCACAGGGCTCTGTCCTGGGACCCCTCATGTTCGGCATTTATTTCTCAGATGTGGAAGCAAACATGGGAGGGTAGTGGCTGACAATGTTCAAAGATGACTGCATACTAGGCTCCATAGTCGATACACCAGCTGACACATACATCCTACAGAAAGGCCTCACTGAAACCGACAACTGGTGCCAGAGTCATGGCCTTAAACTGCATGCCAAATAATGTATAGTCATACCCTTTCGGACGGACAAGGTACCCACATATTATCACATAGACAGTAACCCACTGAGTACAGACAAAGTAATCAGAGACCTGGGGACACTAATCAATACTGACCTCTCATTTGACACCTAGGTTGCCAAAGTGGTTGGATAGACTTCCTACCTTGCCCACCTTATCATGAAGGGATTCACATCCAGATCAAAAGAGGTCATTGTACCCCTATACTCCTCCCTTATCAGGCCCATGACTGTGTACTATGCCCCATTTGGTATGTACCTCACCTGGCACTTGCAACACCTAGGGGGACCCCATAAGTACGTCACCAGTAGGATCAAGGTTCTCCAACAAATGTCATATGCTGCCAGACTAAAGAAACTCCTGCTCTATTCCATAGCATACCGCCTACTTAGAGGTGATCTGTGCCTGACGTACAAGGCCATGTCCAATCAGGAATTGATGGACATGTTCCTCCTCGTACAATCCAAATCCATCAGAACCACAACAGCTACAGATTTAAACCTCAGCACAAATATGAATAGGACATGCTGTAGGGACAGATCCATAACTCAGAGGCTTCCCATACTGTGGAACAGGATCCCAGTTCATGTTAGGCAGAGACCCTCACTGACACTCTTCATGTGAATTCTTGACGAGTGGATGGGAGATCATAGGTTTGCACCAGGGGTCATCTCTGTGTCACTACTAGACAGAGGCACAGTAAAATAATGCTATTATGTACGGGGGTCTTCACTGTGTCACTACTATACAGAGGCACAATTTTCTAAATCTATTCTATACACTGTCTGCAGATAGCCTAGTACTAAACTATGACACTGTGAAACTATATATGTCTATGTATTTCTACATCCCTCTCTATCTATGTATACACATATGCATATTATATATATATATATATATATATATATATATATATATATATATATATATATATATATATACATACATATCTCGATATACATATGTATACACATGATATATATATATATATATATATATATATATATACTCCTTTTTAGTTCCACATATGTATACACACAGTAACGTACTGATGAACATCCATTACTGTACAACCTACTTGTACATTGCACTACAACCTACATTGCTATGTGCACATAGCTACCTTCACATACATATGTATGTAGAGCCTTCAGTGACAGTTGCAGTATGTCCCGGCCCTATGCACATCTTCATATACATAGATACAGACCAATAACACATCTGGAGGGTTCACAGTATGTAGACTATTATAGTAGTACTTTACATTACCTGTGTTTGTTGCAGCTGTTTGCATAGGCTTGCAGTTACTTGGCCTGCTGTCAGCCTCTTTGTTTTGTTGTTACTGTTTTTTTTTTTCTCTTTCGCTTTCTCTTTCTCTTTCTCTCTCTCTCTCTCTCTGTCTCTACCTCCAGAGGGTGCAATGAAAGTATTGCATGTGTGGACTGGGAGTACAGGATGCTTTTGTAGGTATCTGCACATGTCCATATGATGGCCTCTGCACCAATTGTTAGCCAGCATTTACTAATTGCATGCAGCCTGTTGTGTAGTGATTGCAGTTCTCACTGTGATTTCAGGACAGTGCTATAAAAAGGTCTGTTAGGTAGGCGTAGCCCTTTCAGATTATCAGGGTGGGGACCATGCTGGTTTGCTGTGGACACTGTTCTGTGAGTGTAAGGGTTGGTATGTCTCTCATATTTCAGCTGTGTTGTAGACACTGCAATGCATGTTGTTCTGTAAGCTGAGTATTCCTTCCTCCAGTGTCCTCTTCTCCGTGTGTATGTAAACTGACATCTACGACTAGTAATACTGTGTATATGGGTGTGTGTGCTTTCCTGTGGGGATTGTGGTGTAACTGGTATATAGCAGTGGCTCTTGCAATCTGTTGCTATGGCTTCAACATTTGGCCTTTACATTCACTCCTTGTATGCCTGCTAGCTGTCTTTCCTGTAATGTGTTGCTATGGCTTTCCTATTTTCCATTTACATTCACAGCTTGTAATGCTTGCTAAATCTGTTTGGGCAGCAATTCCCTATGTGTTTGTTGTGGTAGGGTGTTACTGCATGCAGTGTGGTCTTTCCATGGTGTGGCCCTTGACACTTACAAGGGTATTTTATCATGCTGCTGAGCAGGCCTCAGATACTCTCAGGTGCATCTTTTATCAGCCTCATGGAATGGTACATATTAGTGGGATACTCCAATGAAATATTCTGATATTCTGCAGTTGTGACTGTGGGTTATTTCGAGCATATGTATTACTACACCATTTGTGACGTGCAAGTGGTGCATACTTTCAGTAATTCATAGTTACCATTGCATGTGTAGTTACACCTTTCTGCCTACTGTTAGTACATTTGACAGGGTGTCAGTGGGGCACAGCTGACATTTGTTTTCACATCAGGGACATCCCTGTAACTCAGTCACAGTTGCTATGTCTGGGCTCTTAACTATTCAACTATGGCAGTGTTTATCCTGCTCTGAGTATGTGTGTGGCTTGCCAGATGCTACTGTGACATTATTACCTAGTAGCTACCAACTAGCATGGCTGTTTCTCATCACACAGTACTATTTTACAAATCCATTAGATTTGACAGTAAATATACATGACATGCTTTGTGTACTAGACTTGCTATATTCCATTTACATTAATTCCTACTATTTTATGATATATTTCTTTCAGCACAATGTTCTTATATAGCAGTCATGGCTTAGTGGTAAGTCATGCAGACTAGTGTTTCCAAGGTCCTGGGTTCGAGACTGACAGAGGTATTTTATTTTGCTGCTGAGAAAACTACAGGCCTTGTCATTCAGAGTGACTATGGCACTTTTAAGCAGTTGTAAGCGGGTTAGCGCTGGATTGCATGGAGGTCACGTATGCGCACTGCTGCTTAGCTTCGCGCACACATGCTTAGCTAAGCGCACAGAAGCGCACTCCCGCTTACTACTGCTTAAAAGTGCTTACTCTCGTGCACACCCGTGCTATTTTCTTTTAAAGAATAGGAAGGTGGTGAAAAAAGGGGCACAAAGAGGGTAGGACAGTAGGAAACCAAGCTTGGGTTTTGCAGGAGGGATGTAGGAAAGGCCCATAGCTGCCCATTTCTTCGTCAGCAACAGCTGTGCATATGTTAGTAATTTGGTGTGAAATTTGAAACCTTCCACCCCTGAGAGAGGTGTGAGGACAACAATAATATTTGTTGTACAGCCAATTGTAATTGCCAGTTTACATGTCCAGCAGACATGTATGCAAAATGGGCAGCTATGTATGGGGCGTAATTTTTTTGTGGGTACAGAGTGCCCTTTTTTTTTTTCAGGTGAGAGTGGTATGTCAGGTACAGGAAGTCGGTATAGCTGGGGAGGTAAGTAGGGGAGGTCAACAGACAAGACAAACAAGATGCATACAGGGCTGGTGTATGACACATGTGGAGGGGTTACACAATTGACGGGGATGGATGTTTGGATATCTCGAGCCCATGAGCCCACAGATGGCAACAGTGGAACTGAGATCCCCACCCATGGGCAGTTGCCACTGTGCCTTCACTGCCCAGGTCGGGGCTGTACTGGGGGCTGTGTTGGATGGGCAGCAGGCACGCCCGTGAGTTGTGCCACCCATGCCTCAAGCTGGCGTAGGGGCCCAAGCACAGCGTGCCAGATCTCCCTACACACCACAGTCCGGACACTATGGAGGGTGAGTGGATGTTCTCCTCCGGCCACGCTTGCAGATGGGGGACGAGCCCCATCCCCTGCACCGCTTCCACCCGCAGGTGGCACAGGGCCACCGGAGGAGGGTCCGGCCTGGGCACTGCTGCCAGGTGCACTCGCCAGCTGAGGTGGGAGAGGTGGGTCCGCTGGAACCCGCCTTCCCTGTCGTCCTATGTTTTGCATTATTTAATGACAGTTTGGGTTAGTAACGTGCAATACCATTCACAATTAGTTGTAACAGCATGCATTAGTATTCCCATTAACCAAACACCCATAAATTCAAGCCGTTGAACAGCAAGCATAACACATGCATAATTTGAACAACAATACACAATCCAACAACATGCAGGGTTGAGTGATGGCAACAGGCCATCAGGTTTGGATGTATGAACAGGGCACATGCATCAACGTACATGCAAATATGTATGAACCAACAGGACAATTGTCCAGGGGAGTTAATTGTGAATACACATACCCATTTCACGTGGAATGGATTATTTGTGGTTATAGGGAAGGGTGAAGAAATATCTCATTAACAACTTCAAATACCTATACATATGCTGTACATTTCTACAAGCTGCAGATATATACACACTACAGGTCTGACTACAGTTTCCTTTGTGTAAACTTATGCATGTTGGTGATAGGAATGTTACTGCTACATCAATATACATTTCATTTTTATTCATACACATTCATATCTGGCTCTGTTCAGCTACATCATCCTGCTACATTTGCTTTATATGGCTCTAGACAACTGTGGATGTTTGGTATTTCATACAACCATACTATCTGCATATTGCAAACTGAGAGCAACATATCCAGATTTTGGGAACATATTCCAGCTTCAGTACTTTATTCCACACATTTTGCTGTTTGGTTGTGCCTGTCACCTTCATTTCATTCTGTACTGATTGCAGTATACTTTATTCAGGAGTTATTACTACTTTATTGGTGGATTCATACCTCTTTCTCACACTCTCACTTGTTTTATTTTTACAATTCAGGATGGTACTTAATTCTAGGCTTTATTGACATGTTTTACTTGGTTATAACAATCCTTTCCAACAGTCTCAGTTGTGTCATGTTTCAGAATTTAAATGGGGATATATTTCACACGTGTTTTACTCAGCTTGTGTAGCTGTAATTTTCAGCCTGCTGCAGGTTATGTACTATTATATTACAGGTGGAAGATCTTTAATTCAGACTTGTTTCATTTTTATTTTTGGATTACAGGCTGCATCACACTTATGTAATCACACAGTACTAGCAAAATCTCTCTTACACTGTTACTTGCACTTTATATTAATAAGTGACTACACTGCACTCTTCTGCAAGCTGTCATACTTATATTTTTTAACAGTTACAGGGAGAGAATTACTAACCTGCCTGGTGGCGCAACCGCACAAGCCTATCAGCATAGGCTCGACGATTTGCGGAATGGACACCTGCAGCTGCAATATAAATGAAGTAATATTGGAATACACATCTCCATAATATCAGCTAGGTTAACTTTCTACATAAATAATTACATGTAACTTACTCAGTAGTGGGGCGTTGGACATTTGCCAGGCCTCCTGGATCCAATGGTTCAGTTGGTCCTGCTTCCATCTCTTCAGGTCCGCATGGTGGTGACGGACCTGTTCACCAGTCCTTGGTATTCCTGTGGCACTGGTGAGATCATGTGCCAACTGGTCCCACACCTCAGCCCTATATGCTCCCCACAGGACCTGGCCCTGCATGAGTTGGGCCTCATGATCATGGATGAGGAGCCAAACCATATATTTGGACTCCTCAACGCCCCACCTCTGTGCTCGGAAGCAACTACCCTCTCCTACACCTGCCATCCTGACTGCAAATCGGTTCCATAATCAGTTATGCTGTGTATTCCCGCCTATGGGGCTTATATATGCCATTTTTCCCACACTTATCTGTGATTGGCCATTTTGGAAATGTATCAGCTTCACAAAACCTGCTTTGTCATGCTTCTCTTTCCATTCATTCCTATATATATGCTATTACTGCGTTTCTAAGAGCAACTGTCATGGCTTAGTGGTTCAGTACTTTGACTATGGTGCATGGTATCCTGAGTTCGAGCCTGGCCATTACTTTTTATATTTTATGACTGTCTACACAGGCTAGGAGGTGTGTCTGTGTAAAGGCAGTTTTGATATAGCTTGCTCAACGTTAGCTTGTTGGCGTGGTGCGCAGCTCCGCGCAAACGGGTTACGCTGGTTTACGCGTCATTTGGCTGTCAGCACGCATATTACGCTCAGCTCAGCTACGGGCACGCAGTTTCAGCGTGTTAGGACTCTGCTCAACCCCGGGCACTCATTTTACACCTGTTAAACCACTGCTCACCTACGGTCACTCATTTTATACCTGTTAAACCACTGCTCACCTACGGGCACTCATTTTACACCTGTTAAACCACTGCTCACCTACGGGCACTCATTTTACACCTGTTAAACCACTGCTCACCTACGGGCACTCATTTTACACCTGTTAAACCACTGCTCACCTACGGGCAGATATACTCAGCTTGTTAGAATGTAGCTCAGCTATGGGCACTTCTGACATTTGTTTTTTTTTTTCACACATTTCTTCATAATACATGGCCCATTTCATTACATTTTACATAAAATAATTTTATACATGTACATATATGTCAGGGAATTGTTTCGTGCTTATTTCACTAGGATTAAAAATTGATGTTGTGGGGGCTTGAACCATGACTGCCTCCTCTTCAGCCGACGTCTCTACCGCTACGCTATTGCTTCTTGGCTTACTTTGCATATTTAGATCTTATATGCTTTTCCACTGACTGCTAACTGTGGCTTAGTGACGGGCACGCCCGAGCAAACGAGCGCACTCACGGGAAAACATCTTTAAAATTTATAAAAAAAAATATAACATGTTCATTTTTACATTTTATGTTAATAGTCTGTGGGGGCATGTGTTGTGTTGTGTTTATTGACATTTACACGGACTCTGTCATGGGGGTTTACTTTCGGGACTGTTACTCTTCTGGGGGCGTGTCTGTTTGCACGGCTCGCTCTATGGACACGCCCCCTACTGTCTTACATGGACCGTGTTAGCCTTGGGTGTGAGTCAGCATGCCCTCATGCATGTGCATGGCATGCTGACGTCACACCGTTTAACTGCAGCCTCCGTGTAAGCCTTGTAACTCTTACACGGAGGCTTCATGAATCCTGCCCAGTGTGTTGACATTACCAGTTTCATTTCCTTGAACAATGTTTTTATTTTCATTGTTATTTTTGTGGAAGTGATCATTTCGGACATATGATAGTAAATATATATATATATATATATATATATATATATATATATATATATATATATATACATACATATACACACACACACACACACACACACACACAAACATATATATATATATATATATATATATACGAATATAGACATTTAACACATAACTTTAAAACCCCTGCCACCATTTTCAGAACTGAGGGGAAAGAAATTTGTTTATGTCTTACATATAAAACAGCATTAGTAATAAAACAAGTGGATGAAATGTCACTAAAATAATCTTCTAAATTCATACATCTCTTAACAAGCCAAAGGACATATGGGCAGAACACAACTTTTGTATGTATAATACAAGTCAAAGATCATTGTAATAGCAACTGCTAAACCTGCCTTCCAAAAAGAGCATTTGGAGGTGTAGAGAGCACTCAGTTATGTAATAAAAAAGCCAAGACCACCTGCAAACACAAATGTCAAGAACATAACACTTCAAATGGAATAGGAGTTGGTTATCTCAGGTACAGGGAACAACCTCACTAAAGTACATTTTCAGAAATGTCACTTTAGCATTGTAAGTTCTCTTAAGTTAGAAATGTGCTCATGTCCTCAGAAAAATGTAAACCCATGTAACATAAGATGCACGCAACTGTGCAAAGTGAAGATATCATTCAAATTGCTAGAAAAACATATTAAAATTATATCTGTATGTACTGCTTGAAAAGTTCACAACTTACCTTGACAAGAATTTTAATAAAATTCTCCCAAAATAACACAATTGCAGCAAATCAATTTAGTCAAACAGCAGTATCTTAAATTTTGAAGCATTTGGTAAATCCTAGCAGTCTTCCCTATTATGACAGATGTTTCTTAACCTCAGGTTGTGGTTATATCACATATATTAGCCCCTCTGGACACATGGCATATGTAAATCAAATGTCAGCTCATTATCATTCCTTAATGTCTCAATCTGTCCATGGTACTGGGCAGGTAATCAGGGTGTGAGGATCCACATTATGCCAAGCACACACCCTAACAGTACAAGAGAGAATATTCAGAACTGTAGCTAGCTAATGGCTTGCAATTGTGATATGTTAGCAGTTCTGCACAACTAATAAAGTCTTTAATACTTCTGATATTGAATGCACACTTACAGGAGGTGTGTCAGGGAGAACAGGCTTACAGCAAAGTTTGTTATTACACTGATAGACTTAAGAGATAAACTTTATCCCACCTTTATGAAAATATGGTTGACAGGTAACTGTGCTTCTGAGTAAAAAGTGTCTGTAAATCATATGAAGTATATGCAACTTACACATACAAACAGGAAAGTTAAAAATATTTTGCAAATTATAATGCAATCATGTTGCAGATACACCAAAATCCATGCTCACAAAAGAAAGGAAAGAACACACGCTTGTATTGCATGCATTTGTTTGTACTGTGATATGCTTCAGTAGCATCAGCTGTACAAATATCCCATTCAACCAGACCTCTACTGTGAAAGGACAAAGGACAAGTGTGAGAAGTTGGGTATGTTACTCCCTAAATATAACATGTTAAAATTACAAAGCTGAGTTTACATGCTCTACTTTCCCTGTCTCATAATCTCAACATTGATGTGGCAAACACTGTTAATCTAGACAGTGTTTTATGGTAATGCCATGGTTTCATGGTTCACTTCTAGAAGAGAAGCTGCCTCTGTGAAATTAGGGATACTTAATGTCAACATTTTAATGGTATAAGACCATAGTGTTGAGAAATCATCTCACTTATTCAATTTTTTTTTCGGTGCCCTCCTTTGCTCAACTCCTGGATTTGCATTCAGTGACTGTTGGTGGTGACTATCAGCGAATGATAGTTCACTTCTCAAAGGCAAAAACTCAAAAATATAGTTTGGAGTGACATCAGTATCACAAATAAGACTGGTGCTGTTGAGGTTCAGTCAGCACTCTGGATAGTACAGAGTGCAGAAAATATAACTGTTATGGAGCTTTCTCTGTGGTTCAATGTGTTAATGCAGTATGTTCTGAGTAACACAAGAAGTAATACAGGGTTCAAATCCCATTAACAAATTGTTTACTGAGGGGGACAGTATTGTCTGTAATTTTTGTTAGTAACTGAACGTGAAGTTCAGCTGTCAAGTTGCCAAATGAAACTTACAACAAAGCTCTGTGTAATGAATGCTAAATAACTTAACTGTACTCTTGTGTGCAATACGCTAAGCAAAACAATGATCATAGTTAATTTAAAGTACACTTGTATATGTATTATTTTAGCAATACTTATTGGGATAAAGTGTGGCTCATTACAATTAATAACATTAGGTATATAGGGCAGTATGTCATGTAAAGTATATATATATATATATATATATATATATATATATATATATATATATATATATATATGGCCCTTTCTTAAATGTATGTTACTGAGATCACTCAGATCACTGCAAAGAAAAATGTTTTACAGGAATACATAATTGCCTCAAAATATAAGTCTAATAACACAACTCGAAGTCCCACCACACAGAATTACGTCTCCACTTATGTTTAAATTGTTATACCTCAACTTACAACCTGAAAATGTTAGTTCTCCTGTGGTCTTAACAGTTAATACACAAAATATAGAAGTTCAGCTTTCATTATTGTAATGGGTTCAGTTCCCAGGTGCTGTCAGCCACAATTTGTAAAATATATGTCCCACCAATGCATTATGTCCCAGTTTCGACAAAGGTATCTGTTAAAAACACTGATTATTACCAACATAATTGAAAATGTCATGCCACATCAAAAGAGTATATGTATTATTACCATCCAACATACCAGGGAGCATGGCCAGAGGTACCAATATATTATTTTATTTATTATTTATTTATTATTTATTTTATTTTATTTATATTTGTTGACCGGGTGTGTCCGACTGGACGTAGGTCCATTTTCAGTGAGGCCCGTGGAGAAAAGCTCCACAGTTAAAATAAACAGACAGTAGTTACATTGGATTACATAGCGATTAACAATTTATGTAGCAATTACTTACAACAAATTTACAGATGAAGAACATAGTACATCAGTAGACAACTAAAATCTTTATCTTTGAAGTACATAACAGACATTAACAAATGTTACAATGAGAAGCTCCTGCTGTATAATTACTAGACTTATGAGCATCTGAGCTTGCTATAATCAAGGTAGTTAGTGGAGTGGAAAGAAAGGTAGTGGTTGTTTGGATTTTGAATGTAAATCAGATTTCATCAGCAGAAAGCATTTGATGAATTCACAGTGTAACGTGTAAATTCAATGAGCATCACATGTGGCCGGACCTCACTGCCATGTTTCACATATGCAGTGTACTTTGAAGCAATCATACTAAAATTCTCCTTCAGGCCATTTGTGTGTTTTCTATTGCCCATTTTTGTACACAAGATGGTACACATAACATCTGAATTTTTCACCAATTCCTTGCCATATCTCCTAATATCCTTTAGAAGACATAGCAGAGGATGGTGAGGGTGGTGCCAGGTGAAATTAGGGATCTTTGTTGCACTTCTCATAAAGTGCTACAGCTATAGACTTCTGCAGAAGGACTATACTGCGTATCAGTACAAGGCTGAAACTTGGAATAGCTTGGCTAAGGCACTGTCACCAATTCAACTGGCATTCCACTCACACTAATGAACAATAATGTCACAATTTAGTGACATGACGAAGCACAAGCAGGATATCCTAAGCCAATAGGAAGTATAATTTGGAACTACTAACACCAGTGAGTTGTATAAGTATAGTGACCCATCATCAGCTAATAGTATACCTTGGATAGCCATGACATGTAGCATTTCATTATGCTTTTTTTATATTTTCTGTTCTGTATAACTTATAGAGAGATTGAAGTGAATCAGGGGGCACATCAGAAATGATTGGCACACCTCAGAGAGGCATGAGATAAGTATGGCTCAGGTACAAATGCTAGTAAAATTATAATACATAAGAAATGTAACTAACTTTACAAGATTTCAGGGCATCAGTCCACATCAGCTTGAGACATGACACACACAACTGAGTAGTCATACCATAAATATGCATATATGTAAAGCATACATGCCTGCACCAATACCTCCTGATCATTGCATTAGGCAATGTGTAAATCATCTTAATGGTGTGTGAGTTCAGTTCCAAGAAGCAGCAATTAGCTTTTATTATAATATATAAAGCCTATTTTCAGAAATCATTAAGTACCTTTAAAGTTTTAGTCGTTATAAATTGATTTTTTTCATTGGGATGCATATGTCATATACACAATGGTCACCAAACTGTTTAGTTAATGTTGATAATAACAATGAAACTAATGTGTTTATGATGCATTTATGACTTCAAGTTGATATCTGGATGTTAGATGGGTTATCATATGTATGTGTCAATTGCATATATTTTTAAATATTAAAATGACATGAAATTGATGGTATTTACATGTTTTCTCTCCACCACTCTGTACCTCTTTTTTTATTTGAAACATTATTCCTGCTGCAGCATAGATGACATCAGTATGGGGAGCTAGATCAGCCAAATGATACTGGTACAGGTGGCTGCAACAGCACCACCCCAGGCAGCACAGACATTCAGTGCATCTGGGTTGTAACCTGTGAACATTGCCTCCATAATTCCTGCACTTCCTGCACCAACTGCATCAGGTGGGTCTGCCCCAGGGGCTGGCACAGTGGTACACACTGGAAGTAGTACAAGTAGAGGTGGAGATGTTGTCATCAATCAGGAGTGACAGGGCTGATGGAGGACATTATGGAGAGGAGCCTTAAGCCCAAAATCATCAGAAATGAAAAAGCACTGCATCAAAGAGCCAAGCTGATGTCTCATCTAGCACTGCCCCAGGTGTCTGTGACAGGTGACAGTGATGACATCTCTAAGGATAAGGACTAGATTCTCATTGTACTCATGCTGGATGTGAATTTACCTCCAATGTCCCCTAGCTATCCTCGGTTATGGTCTCCCCCAACCTTTCTATCCCTGTCTGTTTTGTACATCCGGTATGTCTGTGCCTGCTACCTAACCTACCATACCTTCCTAAACCTGTTATTCCTAACCACCTGGTGCAACATTCCTCTAGCTACAATAAAAATTAAAATGGGCATCTATACCATAAAAATGCCCCACATATAGCTCTCCACTTTGCCCAAGTGTGTGTATCTGACTCAATTCATTTGGTCCAGTTGGCCATATAATATTATTCAGTTGCTGTCACCCACCACAATATGGTGATTTCAAATTGTTTGCATAAGTACACAGTTATTTTATGAAGAACTAGAAAGCTATGCTGCTCACCACCATTCTGCACATTCCTAAATTCTTTAATCATTGTTTTACCCTCTAAAAGCTAGTAAAGATGTGCAGCAGATAAGGGTGATAAAGCATAATGAGGGGAATGTACTCACAAGCGAGGAGAGTGTGTTGCACAGATGGAAAGAGTACTTTGAGGGGTTGATGAATGAAGAGAATGAGAGGGAGAGAAGGTTGGATGATGTGCGGATAGTGAATCATGAAGTGCAGTGGATTAGCAAGGAGGAAGTAAGAATAGCTATGAAGAGGATGAAGAATGGAAAGGTTGTTGGTCCAGATGACATACCTGTGGAAGCATGGAGGTGTTTAGGTGAAATGGCAGTGGAGTTTTTAACTGGATTGTTTAATGAAATCTTGGAAAGTGAGAGGATGCCTGAAGAATGGAGAAAAAGTGTTTTGGTACAGATTTTTAAGAATAAGGGTGATGGGCAGAATTGTAATAACTACAGAGGGATTAAACTGATCAGTCACAGCATGAAGTTATGGCAAAGAGTAGTGGAAGCTAGGCTAAGGAGGGAGGTGATGATTAGTGATCAGCAGTATGGTTTCATGCCAGGAAAAAGCACTACAGATGCAATGTTTGCTCTGAGAGTGTTGATGGAGAAGTACAGAGAAGGTCAGAAGGAGTTGCATTGTGTCTTTGTGGATTTAGAGAAAGCATATGACAGGGTGTCTAGAGAGGAGTTGTGATATTGTATGAGGAAGTCGGGAGTGTCAGAGAAGTATGTATGAGTGGTACAGGATATGTACGAGGGTAGTGTGACAGCGGTGAGGTCTGCGGTGGGAGTGACGGATGCGTTTAAGGTGGAGGTGGGATTACATCAAGGATCAGCTCTGAGCCCTTTCTTATTTGCAATGGTGATGGACAGGTTGACAGACGAGATCAGACAGGAGTCCCCGTGGACTATGATGTTTGCAGATGACATTGTGATCTGTAGTGAGAGTAGGGAACAGGTGGAGGAGACCCTGGAGAGGTGGAGATATTCTCTAGAGAGAAGAGGAATGAAGGTCAGCAGGACTAAGACAGAATATATGTGGGTAAATGAGAGGGGGGATAGAGGAATGGTGAGGATGCAGGGAGTAGAGGTGGCGAAGGTGGATGAGTTTAAGTACTTGGGAACAACAGTTCAGATTAATGGTGAGTGTGGAACAGAGGTGAAGAAGAGAGTACAGGCAGGATGGTGTGGGTGGAGAAGAGTTTCAGGAGTGATTTGTGACAGACAAGTACCAGTAAGAGTGAAAGGAAAGGTCTACAAGAGGGTAGTGAGACCAGCTATGTTATATGGGTTGGAGACAGTGGCACTGACAAAAAGGCAGGAGTCAGAGCTTGACGTGGCAGAGTTGAAGATGTTAAGATTAGCACTGGGTGTGATGAGGATGGACAGGATTAGGAATAAGTATATTAGAGGGTCAGCCCAGGTTGGAAGGTTTGGAGACAAAGCCAGAGAGGCAAGATTACGTTGGTTTGAACATGTGCTGAGGAGGGATGCAGAGTATATTGGGAAAAAGGTGCTAAGGATGAAGCTACCAGGTAACAGGAAAAGAGGAAGGCCTAAGATAAGGTTTATGGATGTGGTGAGAGAGGACAAGCACGTGGTTGGTGTGACAGAGCAAGATGCAGAGGACAGGAAGAAATGGAAACAGTTGATCTGCTGTGGCGACCCCTAATGGGAGCAGCCGAAAGAAGAAGAAGACTGTTTTACCCTCTGCATAACACTTAATTTCACCACTGTCCTAGCAACCCCATTTTACGCTTTAATCTGGTCAAAAAAAGAGAATCACAGACAGCACACATGGCCAGAGATGGCCCATAAAACAACCTTTCAGTTTTGATCCTCATCATTTGCATGGTGCTTGGCATCGTGCAGTGGTGGTACATACAGTTAAATGAGATTTCACATCCTAAGTCAAAAAAAAAAAAAAATAAAGATTTTACCTTTGTCCACATTATAGGTTCATAGGTTCATACTAGGCTATCTGCCCTAGGGCATTTATAAGCCTAGCCAGAGTGTGTTTGGCTTTCGCCACCCATTTTAAATTAAATTTGCTATGCCCTTTTTCGAGGTTAGTATACTGTGCCTCTGTCTAACAGTGACACAGAAGTGATACCCGGGGTAAACCTATGATCTCCCATCCACTCATCAAGATTCCTCTTGAAGAGAGTCAATGAGGGACTCTGCCTAACCTGGACTGGGATTTTATTCCAGTGTGAAGGGAGCCTCTGGGTTATGAATCTGTCCCTCCAGCATGTCCTATTTATTTCAGTGCTGAGGTTCAAGTCTCGTTAGCGTGGCTTCGATGGGATTTGGATTTTCTGAGGTGCAGCATGTCCATTAATTCCGAGTTGGACATGGTTTTATACATCAGGCACAGATCACCTCTGAGCAGGCGGTATGCCACTGAGAAGAGCTGGAGTTTCTTTAACTGGGCAGCATATGGCATCTGTTTGAGCCCTATGATCTTCTTGGTGAGGTACTTTTGGGGTCTTTCCAGTTGCTGCAGGTGTCTGGTAAGGTACATCCCAAAAGGGGCATTGTACTCAATTATGGGCCTGATGAGGGATGAGTAAAGAGGCACGATGACCTCCCCTGATCTAGATGTGAATCCCTTCATGATTAGGTGGGCTATATAAAATGTTTTTCTAACCACTTTGGCCATGTGGTTTTCAAATGAGAGATTGCTATCAACTTGGGTCCCCAGGTCCCTAATTACTTCTTCCATACTTAATGGATTACCACCTATGTGGTAATTTGTGGGCACTTTGATTTTGCCAAAGGGGATGACTATACACTTTTTGGCGTTTAGCTTGAGGCCATGGCTCTGGCACCAGTTGTCTGTTTCTATGAGGCCCTTTTGTAGGATGCTTGTGTCAGCTGGAGAGTCGATTATGGTGCCTAGTTTGCAGTCATCTGCAAACTTGGTCAGCCACAGTCCTTCTGTGTTGGCCTGTACCTCCGAAAAATATATACCGAACAAGAAAGGTCCCAGGACTGAGCCTTGTGGGATGCCACTTGTAACTGGTTTGGAGTCTGACATGGCTCCAGCAATTCTAACCATGTGGGTTCTGTCCTTGAGCCAGTTTGCAACCCATCTAGTGACATAGGGGTCTATATTTAAGCTGGTGAGCTTATCTATAATGCCCGAGTGGGGTATTGTATCGAAGGCTTTTGCAAGGTCCAGGTAGGCTGTGTGGACTACTTTCCCCTCGTCAATGGCCTTGGTGACTGTTTCAAAGTAATCAACTAGGTTTAAGCGGCAGGATCTGCCCTTAACAAAGCCAAACTGGGTAGGATCCAGTATCTGTAGGTACCCAATATCTTTATTTATGAGGTCCATGATGATCCTTTCCATAGCTTTGCAGACCAAGCTAGTCAGGCTTATGGGGGCGATAGTTTCCAGGATCCGTTGAGGCACCACCTTTGTGGAGAGGGACCACTGTTGCTGTACGCCACTCTTTGGGTACATATCCTGTAGTAAGGCTGAGATTGAACACTAGTTTTATGTTTGGGTTTAGCTCTTCTTGGAGTTCATGTAGGACGCAGCCCGGGACACCGTCTGGTCCCATTGATGCTGTGTTTTTTGCTTTGGAGAGGGTAGCTCTTACTTGAGCATCTGAGATGTCAGGGGGGCAGCACTCTGCTGGGATAGATATTTGCCCTTTTGGTGGGGAGGGGGGGAGAAGTTTGCACTGAACCTGTCAGCTAGGATGTTGGCAATGTCTGTGGGTTTGGTGTATTTTTTGTCATTTTGGACTAATTCTGAGCATATCTGGGAATTCCCACCCAGGTTCCTAATATAACTAAAGAAAGCCTTGTGATTACCCTTAGTGTCCTGTGCAATTTTTCTCTCGAAGCTGGCCTTAGATGATTCTATGAGTGCCCGTAGTTTTTTGCTAATACTGATCAGAGATGTCTTCCCTTTTTGGGATTTTGCTCTATCGTGTAGTAGCTTCCTCCTTCTATTGTATAGTTTGTTTATGGCTGGGGTCCACCAGACAGGATGCCTGCCTTTGGAGGATTGAGTCTTGGTTTTATTTGGGATTGCATGATCCATGCATTCCTGAAGGTGTTCATAGAATGCGTTTATAAAGGATTCTGCAGTCTGGGCCATATTTTCCACAGGCCCGGGGGCTTTGAAGGATTCCACCTCGGTTTTGAGGAGTGTGAAATTTGCTTTAGAGAAGTTTTTCACTGTGGTTTTCTGGGCAGGGGGTGGGGTCGGGATGTGAATATCCAGTGAGATTAGTTTATGGTCTGATCTTACCAGTGAGGGATACAATTCTGGTCTGGAGCATAGAGCCCCCATGTTGGTGATGATCAGGTCCAGTATGTTTTCCCCTCTTGTGGGAGTGGTGACAAGTTGTTCCATAGCATTTGAGTTTATAAATTCTAGGAACCTTTGGGCTAGGGTGTTGGAGCTAGAGTAATGCTCCCAGTCTATGTTTGTGTAGTTGAAGTCGCCCAATATAATGGTGTTTGGAGAGACCTTCATATTTTCCAGTGTTCTCATGAAGGCCGAGTGGGGTTCCTGGGTTTGGGAGGGTGGTCTGTAGCAGGCTATAAACTGGAAGGCAGTTTTACCCACTGTTAGTTGCACATGGATAGTCTCTGATGCTTCGTGCTGTGCCACCAACCTGGAGATGTGGGTATCTTTGACGAATATTGATACCCCCCCTCCTTTTGTTGTTCGGTCCAAGTTTTGGGGCCAAAAAGCATGGTATGAGGTATAACCTGGTAGTGCTGGGGTGCTCTCGGGAGCCTTGAACCAGGTTTCTGTTACTGCACAGATATCGATGTTCTCCATGCTAAGGAGAGTTTCTAGTGCATGCATTTTGAGGTTTAGACTTCTGGCGTTGAATAGCATCACTCTTAGTTTCTTATCCCTTGTGATACCTATGGAGGTGGGTTTGTCTTTTGAGCCTTGCCTAAAAAAGGCACTATGGGGATGGCAAGAGCCTTTGCCAATATCCGAAAGCCCAGGGGTGACAGGTGCAAGCCATCCCTAGCGAAGCATCGTGGCTTGTCTAGCATGTGATCCCAAGCTGACAGGCATTGGATCCTCTTTGAATGACACCAATGCTTAAGCCAATTGTTGAAATTGATCATCTTGTCTTCATATTGTGGCATCATTTTTGGTGAGGGTAAGATGCTACTCAAGGTCAGGGTCATACCGGCCTGGGCTACATGCTCAGAGAGCTCCTCTATGTCTCTTTTCATGTAGTCCAGGGAGGTACATCTCAGGTCATTCACACCCGCATGGACAATGACTGAGTCATATTTGTACTTGTCTTGGAGTGACCTGAGTGCTTGTGTTATGTGGCGGATCCTAGCGCCCAACAGGCAGCTCACTGTGACCTTCTCCTTGTTCAGCATGGTGAGCAGAACGTCAGTGTGCCTGACGATAGAGTCACCTATTACAAGTGCATCAGGTGTGTTGTTTAGCCTTAAGGGCTGTGAATGTTTGGCACACTGGCTTTGTGAGCTATGTGTTGCACGTGTTTTGTTTTGGGGTAGCGGTTGCTTGGGTGTCTGCTTTGGAGGTCTCTGCTGCTTAGGCAGATTTTTATTTAGAGCCTCCGAGTATGTTTTTGTGTGTTTATGTGTTTGGTTTGCTGTCGTGGTAAGTCTATGTGAGACTGGAATTGTAGTGAGTGTGGTTTCCTTCTCCTCCTGACTGGTTATGCCAGTACTGAGTTGAGAGAGCTTAGCCTCCAGTTTGGCTATATGGTTGCATCTCTCACATGTGTTGAAATTTTTTGGGAGGAGGAGAGGGTTGTCTGTGTACATGAGGCAGTTGTAACATTGCCTCAAGATTCCCAGATTCACCAGCTGGACCAGAGAGGAGATTGACAACTGACCTTTGGACATGCTAGAATAGTATTGGGAATTCCTTTATAATTGGAAAAAGGGCCAATGGGGAACAAGGTACTCAAGGGGAGTTTGTGAGGGTGTAGTGCTTTTCATTTTTTAGCGCTGACTTATATAATTGCTTTAGTGAGCAAGTGCCAGGCTTTAGAGTAGGAATAGGGTGTTTATTATGAGAACTAGATCAGTTCTAAGGGAAAAAGTGAAAAGCAGACTTTGTGGAGCCGAGAATGGTTTAAACCCAATTAAGCGGAGCCCGATGCTTAGTACAGTTATCATCTCCCAAATCTGCTTAGACTGTCTGCTCTCTAGAAATACGAACTGATAGCACCATTGTGAGACAGTTACACTTACTTATGTATTGGACTACAAGATATAATGTACGTCTTACAGGATATTACAGTTGTCATTACGGTCATGAAGCCTGATGTGTACTTTCTCCCTTGTTTCAGTCTTATGTCACTGTCCCTTCAAATGTGTGATTTTAATTTTGTGAAGTATGAGTTCCTATGCGGTTTGCTCAGACAATGCTCAGTCTGTAGACTGCTTTTGCATACTGCCAAGGGTTTGAATCCAGAAGAACGTAAAAACATTATTTCATATATCTGTAACTTAATATTATGTGTGGAGCTGTTAGCTACCTGTGTTAATAACCCGCCATTATCCTGCTCATGTTTTAATCATTGCTCCACCCTCCTATCCCTGCTTGTTCCCTATTAGTGAGCTCTTTATTATACACAGCATGACAGAATCATTAGGATGACAGATCTAAGAGTGACACACCACAAAGTTGCACTATTACTGTACAGTTCTGACCAAAAAATTAATGTCAGTGGTTTGTGTTACTTGTATATGTTTCAATGGCTAGTTGTAGTCAAGATATGATAAGCTCACAGTGATCCTGTCTAAATGTTACACACTTGTTGTGTCTTTCGGCATTTCCCAGTTAGGGGTCGCCACAGCGGAACTCCGGTCCACTAACGATTGGCAGTAGATTTTTACGTGCCGAGTTGCCAGCCCTGATGCACAACCTTCAACGAAGGTATGCCCATTCACGCACATCTCCACACAGAAGACGCTTTAGCTGAGAATCAAACAACATCTTACTGTGTGGACAAAGTCTTACTGTGAGGCAACAACGCTACCGCAGCACCACCACCACAGTCTACACACTGTAAATTATACTTGCACTCCAGCACATTATTATTGCAAATGCTCTACAATGACGTGGACATTTGGAGACATACTTGATGAATGGCATTAAGTAATATATGTTCATATGTTTGACATGTATGTTTTGTATTTACATTACACATTGTATGAACATTAGGAAATATGGACAATGACACACCAGCTAATGAAGATTTGTATACAATGACCTTGAGCTGATCAGTCAAGAAAGTTTGGTTATCACTTCACTGTTTGACCACTGTTATTACCATCCGTCATATACATGGTCAGTACCCCAGAATATGAAACAGCTACATCGCACTCACATTACCATGATGCCCATGAATGATCTGAGCAGTATGCCATTATTTGTGATCAACGCATTGACGATTTGTCTGATTGTCAAAACTCATTTCATTTCAACCAAACATGATGAGCAGTACCTGCTCTGCAACACACTGGTGATGGCACCCTTTCAAAAGTGCAGCATCATATATTTATAGTCAGACTTCTCCTGTAGCACTGGCAGTTGATAACATGTACTCTAGCTGGTTTACCTTAGATAGGTAGGTGTTTGAATAAGTGACTGACTACTATGAGTGCGTATGTGTGTGTCTAATGCTGGATAGGAATGCCATCAACCATGGATGATTTGATGTGTACCCTTTCACTTAGGGAAACATTTACACAGAGAGAGAGCTCCTCCATCAGCTTCTTCTCCTTTTATCCCAAAGACATGGTCTACAACACACTGATGAGGTCATCCTTTCGAATGTGCTCTGTCTCTCTCTTATAGTCAGACTTCTCCTCTGTTGCTTACAGTTCATATAGTATACTCTAACTTGGGTACTTAGAAAGGTAAGTTGTTCAAAGAAAGAAATTAATAGCTCTATGTATACGTGCAAAACAATACAGATGGACAGTAGTGGCTTGCCCAGCAGACAGCGATATGACTAACTCACAGTTGTGTGTTCAGTAACATGGCTAAAACATCTTGGTCCCTGAAAAGAAATTTTGCAGCATACATGGCCATCCAAAACATTGCTAGGTTCAGACCATGAAGTGTGTGTCCTTTGTGATGTCTGTACATTAAACTCACTCATTGCAAAAGCAGATAATACACAGTTCTGTAGAGTATGGAGCTTGTTAGGCAGGAGTTTCAATCTGATTATATCTGTCAGGCAATAGTAACAGACAGGGTACTGAAGGGTAATATGGCACAGTAATAGGGCCACATTTTTTGAGGCTTCAGGCTCCATTTAAAGAGATCTGTAACCATTCCAACATACTAATGATGTAATTCATTCAAGTGAGTTATTCATAACACATCCAATATGATTGCTTCTTTTTTTCAAATATTTTTATTTTTCATCTTCTCTTGTTTTGTTTGCACATTTGAATTCCAGTCATTTTACAAGCCACAATTCAATTACATAGTAGAAGAAATATAGTCATATTTAGGTACCTCTTGTTGCAAGAAACTTTTCAGTGTGGCAACAAAATAAAAAGTATAGATAACACTCTAAACACAATATATACAGAAAGTGCTACAGAAAATCAACTTCTGATTAGGATTTCTGTCACAGTTTATATACGATTCATAACTGCTACATATGAGGTTTAGATTAGACACAAACTGATGAAAGGATATGTCTTTTGCCCTTTTCAGTTTATATTCACAATAATTTGTCTTTTCTCATCAAACTATTAATTTAAAATATGATCCAGGAGAAGACTCCAGTATTTTAGAAAACAGGAATGCTTACTTGGGTTATTTGTTATCAATTTGTGTGCTAATATATACTTTATTGCCATACTTCTGAATCCCTCCCATGACAACTTGGTTTAATCTAATCATTTCTTAGTAATGTACAATTTTACTATCGAGAAGAGGGTAATTAGAATATGCAGATTAAGTCTGAGTAACTTTTGAGAGGTGATACGCAAAATTGCAAATTCCCATGATAATGTGGATTTTTGATATCCCATCTTCTCAAGTCCAGCTCACAGTGAGCACCATAATTTAGAAGTACATTTACAGCTTCAGAAGATGTAAAATAGGTCAACTATTTGTGAGTACCAGCACAGACAGTTTGATGAAACTTCTGATTTGAAATTGTTGAGTATTTCTGGGATAAAGTAAGCATTGTTGGTTATCATTAATTGAGTGTACATGAGTTTTAGAAATGGGATTAATTTTAATGTTGTTTCAATAGATTTATATTTTTTCTTATCAGTAATTTCTCTGAGTTTTTCAACACAGTATTTTGAATACAAAATAAATGTTTGATATTTAAGGGATACTATAAGCCTATATGTATTTGATAAAAATTTTTTCCTTGAGGTTAGTAAGTTCCATAATGTATTGAATGTATTTATGTCTTTATCATTTACTTCAAAATCTCCTGTTATTGAAGTGCATAGTTCTCTCATTTACCTTAGCATTATGATGTATCCTTTCAAAAAGTTAAAGCTATTCCTTGTGTCCTCTAAAGATTTTTTCCTATGTCTGTAAATATCCCAGATGTTGCATTTCCAAGTTTATCATCTCTTTATTTAATCTGAGGTTTGGATTCATATGTATTGATTGTAACAGGATGTAATTATTTGTTAAGTTTAGTGCTTCCATCGTTTTTTGAATTTTAATTATTCTATGTTTTAACAAGATATGAAATCTGCTATTTTTTAGGTTTTCCTGATTTATAAATGGAAGAGCTTTGGGACTGATTTTACTGTTTTTGATGAAGTCATACCATAATTTAATCCACAGTGGATACCATTCTTTATCCTTGGGATTATATTCAGTGACTTAAATGATCCTGTTTGAACATATTATATCATAATATAAGTTAAAGTCAGGTAGTCCAGTCCTCCCTTTTCCTTAGGATACATTAACTTCTGATAGCGATTCTGATAGACTTAGGGTACCAGATAAACTTAGCAAAAGCTACATTTAGTTTTCTAAAGAAGTTTTTATGAACTATTAAATTTGTTGCATTGAGTTGAAATAATAACCTTGGGCAATATTCATTTTTATAATTACTGCTTTCAAAAGAAAGGATAGCTTAATTTTTCCCCGTCTCTGGATATCTTGTTAAATGTCCGTCCATATTTTTAGTAAATTATTCTGCATGAATACTCATGGGTTATGTTCAAATGAAATCCCTAAGTACTTCAGTTTATTTCTGAAACAGGAAAATACAAATCAGTATGATGTAATGGACTGAGAGGGAAATTTGGGGATTTTGTGGAATTCATTTCATACTTTGAAATTTTTGAGAAGCTGTTAACTGAATCTAGAATTTTTCTCAAGTTAGTGTTAGGGATTGCAAAATATAAGTTTAAATCATCAGCAAAGCCTGTTAGTGCAATTTTATATTACAATTTCTGGAATATGGGTTATGAGTAAAAATAGAGGTTCTATTAATAAGTTAAAGAGGTATGGAGAAAGCAGGCATCCTTGTCTGGTCCCATTTAGAATTTTTATTGAATTTGAATTTGTTTTATTAATGTATAAAATTGTGTAATTGCTCTCATATAAAATGTTTACTATATTTGTAGATTATTGTGGTATATCAAAATAGGGCAGTATATAGAATAAAAAAATAGGTTTACTTTGTCAAAGACTTTACATGCATCTAAAGCAAGAGCATAGATAGGGATTTTAGTTTGTTTAGATAGCAAGATCATTGTATCTAAGGTTAATGTATTATCACGTCTGCCTACCAATCATATATCCCGACTGTCCAGGTGATATTATGTTTGGTAATACTTTTTTCAGTCTGTTTGTAAGCAATGCAGCTAGAATTTTGATGTCTAGATTTATGAGTGACATTGGGCTGTAGTTTCCTGGTTTTTTGTTATCAAATTTTCCTTTAAGTATAAAGATTATCTTTGAGTTATTTAAATATAGATCTACAATGCCATAATCTCTTATATAGCTATACATTTTTTGATATTTTTTGTCCAAAGAATTTATAAAACTCAGCAGTATAACCACCAGGTCCAGGAGCCTTACTTGTTTTCAGACTACTTATTAGTGAAAGGATTTGTTGTTGCATGAAAGGAGCCTTAAGTAGATCCTTCTGTGTTTGACTTATCATTGGGAAGTTTAGATTCTTTAGGAAAGTACCTCTCTCTAATTCTGTACTTTTTAGCTTTTGTGGGTGATATAGTTTTGTATATAAATCTTCAAAAGTTTTAATAATTTTTTGATTATATGTGTTCCCTTGATATTCAATTTCTGTTATCATAGGGGCACTGTTGTTAACTTTTATTATTCTCACCAGTGATCTTGAGGGAGTCTGTGCCCATTCTGAGTACCTTGCTACAGTTTTCATTTATGTGAAAAAGAATTGTTCTGTATGCTTTAAACATAATTCTTTTTGTAAGTTATTCAGTGGTTCTTCCAGTACTGAGTTTGGGATTTTTTTGTACTTATTCTTCTATTTCGATTATTTCTTCTTTTAGTTTTGTCTTTCTCTTTAGATACTTTTTCATAATATGATGCTTTTTTAATCAAAATTCCCCTAATCCTGCCACTACTTGCTGCCTATTGAATATCATAGAAGATATCTGTCAACGTTACGTCATGATGAAGTTCATCTAATATGTTGTTCATTTCCTGTATTATATCCTTTTTCTGTAGTAGGTTTGGGTTTAAGGACCAGTTTATACCCCTCATTTTCAGGCTTAGATGACTAGGCCATCTCATTTTAATTGTAATCTTTGAGTGGTCTGAAAAAAATAGGTTCTATACAATAGTTTATTTCTGCATTTATGGATATTTCCAATATCAGAAAGAAGTCTACTCTAGACCACAATTTTTTAACATTGGGAGTGGTATGTGAATTTTATTGTAGAGGGTTATTACTCCGGTAGCAATGTGGGTCAAATAAGTTAAAATCTTTTTTAGATCATTTATCACTATGGAGGCCTGGGTGTTATAAGTTTTGCTTTTACTTGCTATATCTGTTACAGGGTCTATTATTGCATTCCAGTCACTTCATATTATATAGTAGTAGTTTGGAAGCCAATTTAGGATGTTATACATTTCTATGATAAGATCTTGTTTCACACATGGACTATACAGGCTCAAGAAAAGAAGTGGTTTCTGTAGACTAAAGCTTTTAATTGAAAAATAATCCCATCTTCCATTTATATCAGAGTCATGGTGTATAGTCATCTCTATGAATAAGTTTTTAATTAAAATTGTAACCCCCCTTACTATTTGTTTCATTACATGATGTTATTATTGTTTTTATCCATTTTTCTCCCTGTCTTTCTCCAAATCTTTCTTTAACATATTCTGGACACCACCCATTTCGGGTTTGTAAAAGGCAGATCATGTCTCCTAAACCTGATTGACTTCTTTGAAGCAGTCACCAAAGCCATAGATGAGGGTAAGGTGGTTCACACAGCCTATCTAGATCTCGCCAAGGCTTTTGACACCATCCCACACTCTAGAATTATAGATGAACTCACTAAACTAGGTATAAATCTCTATGTTACAAGATGGGTTGCCAACTGTCTCACTGACAGAACCCACACTGTGAAAGTAGCAGACTCCAAATCCAACTTCAGACCAGTGACAAGTGGAGTACCACAGGATACAGTCCTGGGTCCTCTCCTGTTTTGTATCTACTTTTCTGAAGTACAGGCTAACACAGAAGGTAAGCACCAAAAGACAGAAAGAAACTTCTGGCCAAACTGCAGAAGTGTGCGAACCAAATACTCTAGAATAAAACCACTGGTGTATTGATGCTGTAGAAAATGCTGATAGTCCAAAAAGTAAAGCGAAAAAGTTTATTGTAAGACAATAGAAAACTGGTAAGCGCTTTCATCCTCAACAAAAGAACTTCATCAGACAAATTAAAATCAAACACAGAACACATTTTAAAGACTCTCTTTGTGCTTCACATGATAGTAGCCACTCCCCTAACAAAAATTTAAAAGGGCAATAAAAACTGTGATGTCAATGACAAAATGTTAAATAAATACATGTTAATAAATATAAAAAAATATAAAAAATATATAAAAAGATCATCGACTTCACAATTTTTTAAAAGAGCAATGAATAAATATATAAATAAATAATCATCTGTTTAAAGCTTTCTATTTTAAAAGGGAATTAATGGAGATGGATTCATTTAAACCTGGCCAGTTGTTCGCATTTAATAACAACTGCCAGTATAATTCTCTCTTTTCTGGTAAGGCAGACCATGCACCTCCTATGATATCCATCGTGACACCATCAATAACAAAAAAATTGAAAGTGTGGTCACTGTTCTCTGAGGTATGTTTATACAAAGCATTTGTCTCTTTGCCTGTTCTTATTTCATACAAATGTTCGTATATTCTATTTTTAAATTTCCTATCAGTTTTTCCAATGTAAAAACAATCACATAGGTTACAGAGGGCACAATAAATAATATGTTCAGAGTTACAGGGCCGGATTCATGAAGGCTTGCATGGAGTCTAAGAGTAGAGTAAGACTCCAGCAAGCCAACATGTCCGCCCAGCGATCCAGGAACAGCCGGTAGGGGCATGCAACGGAGTTCTCCAAACTAGTCCTACATGGACAGGGCTGGGATATGCAAATTACCTCAATTGCAAGTGAAAGGCATGCAAATGAGGTAAATTTGCGATCCAGGAAACATGAACCTGTCCGAGTAGGAGTAGTGTTATTTGCAGAAATGTACTCAGTTGATAACTGAGTACGGTTCTGCAAATAGTAAAACGGAGCCATGTCAGCTGTAAAAAAAGCATGCATTCTCAGGAGGAAGCATGCCAATGGCCAAAAAACGGCCATTGGCAATGGGAAGTGATGCAAATTAAAAATAAAATAACTTTTTTTTTTATCCCGATCTCTGGGGTTTAACCGTAGCGCAGAGCCGTGCAAACACGCTGTGCCCTAAATAGCAGAAAATAAATAATTAAGATCCACAAATGTAGATTTCATAGCTAAAATGATTTTACAATGCAAGGGAATGGCAGGCTGAAGACAACATGGTCACCGAGTAGAGGTTGCTAAGGGGGGAAGCTCAGTCTAAGAAATGTAACTAAGCATTAGTAGGCAATCCTATGCAAATGAGAGTTATGATAGTGAATCGCAAGTTTACATAGCAAATGTGCACAGTCACTGGAGTGTAGGAGTAGGATGAGGGGAGTAACAGAGTAGAAGATAGGTGACATCATGAGGGGGGTATGTATGAAAGGAGTGCAGCTCATTGGAGCAGAGTGACATGTGTCAGCTTACATTTACATAATAGTGAAAGAGATGTGTCAACAGGTAGGCCAGGTAAAGTCAAGAAATCGAAGGTGTATGCTGTGGATAACACCAAAGTTTCTTGCTGAGCTTGCATGCGTGCGTTAGTAAACCAGAGTAAGACAGTGTGCACGTGTGTAAGCATGTGTGCGTGCATGTAGGCTTGAGTAAGCATATGTAAGGATGTGTAAACAGTTGTAAGCGCATATGCACCGGTGTGCACATTTTTTAACAAGAATAAGCAAGTGTTAGTCCATGTAAGCATGTGTGGGCGCGTGTGAGCTGGTGTGCGCATGTTTGCGAGGCACTGCCCCCTGAGGAAACAGAAAGGGAAAAGGAAGCACAACAAATAGTAGGAAGTTAACCAGAGAGTACTAGCAGAGCTAGCAGGTGAAAACAATCAGAATCAGGCAATTACACAGGCAGTACACTAGCCCAGCCCAGCACTTAAAACTCAGCAAAAACCATTCCAGTATGTTTTTCTCAGACACACTGCAACACTGCAGTAAGCTAATAGAAGTGAAAACTGAAAAAGCTTTACTGAGACAAAGAAATGTTAGGGGCTACCATTGCTGTCATAAGGCGACATATGCAACATACCAAGGGTGGTGACAATGCAAATGCTGCTGAGCAACCCACAGTGAGGAGATGGAGAAGAGTGTACAGGCCTAGGGTAACCTACCAGGGGCTACATGAGCTGGAGATAGTGGAGCGCTATAGACTGGACAGAGACCTCATGCAGCAAATTGTTGAGCTGTGCAGGCCACGCCTCACACACAGAACCAACAGAGGGGAACCCATCCCAGTGGAAACCAAGGTATGTGTTGGCCTAAGAATATTAGCAACAGGTACCTTCCAGAGACCCACTGGTGATATGATGGGGATTTCACAGGCATCAGCATCTAGGGTACTGCACCAGTTCCTGAATGCCATGGCAGTACATGTCGGTGATCATGTATATTTCCCCAATTCCTGTGAGGTATTGGCCAGCAATATGCATCTCTTCCAGCAAATAGCAGAACACCCTGAGGTAGTGGGTGCAATAGACTGCACGCACATTCGCATCAAAGCACCAGCTGGTGAGCAGGGTAGGGTCTACTATAACCGCAAGGGTTACCCCTCCATCAACTGCCCAGTCATGTGTGATGCCCAGGGCATAATAATGAATGTGTGTGCTGGCTGCCCTGGAAGCTACCATGACTCCCATATCTGGCATCTGACACAGCTGTACCAGACATTTGCCAATGGGGACATCCCTCATGGTCACCTAGTGGGGGATGCTGGATATGCACTTGAGCCGTGGCTGATGACACCCATCAGAAATGCACACACACCTGAACAGGAACACCATCATGAGGCACACGCACAAACACGAAATGTAATTGAGCGTGTGTTTGGGCTGCTCAAGTCATGGTTCCTGTGCCTGGACACATCTGGTGGAGCCTTGCAGTACTCACCAACTACATGTACCAAAATAGTCATGGCATGTGTTATGCTACACAATATGATCCTGCGAAAACAGCTGCAGCAGGATCAGCATAGGGCCGGGCACAAAAGCCCTCCACCATTGCCAAGCCCATCACAGGCAGAGCATGACTCAGAGGAGGAACAACCTGAGCCTGTCCCAGTAGGCAGAAGGAGGCATGCCCAGTATGCTTTGGCCTTGGCAAAGAGGCAACGCATAGCATATACACTGGCTCAGTAGGAACCCTGGAAATGATACCTGTCTCCGACTCGCACATATAGTAAAAGTGATGCCTAACTTGACACTACCTGATAACAAACATGTATAGGGAGTGTAAAATGTGCATCCGACATAGGCAGCCCTGCAGCACCACCTGAGGCATGATTGCTATGTGTTAAGTAATATAAAGCACTGCTAAACAGCTCTCACCACTATTTAGTATATGTAAACAAAATTGCACACACTAAGTAGCACAACTACAGGCAATGTTCAGCAATATTGTGCACTGTCCAGCAATGTTGGGCAACATTGAGCAATGTTGTGCAAGTCTGGTCAAATGTGGGTATAGTTCATCAAAAGCAGGTTAACAAGTTCATATTCACTTCACTTTTCTTGAAGAAGTCTGTTCTGGCATGTATGAAAGTCTGATGAAGTCAAGGTTTCATTGACGAAAGCGCTTAACTTTTCATACTATTTGATGATAATAAAGGAGTAAGTGGACTCACAACATTGGTGCTATTTTTTTGTTTTATTGTTACTGGAGCACTTATTTACCACCATTCATTTTGGTGTACATGTATGAAAATATGAAGCAGTGACAGTCCTCGAACCCAGGATACAGTGCACTATAATCAAAGTACAGAGCCACTAAACCATGACAGTATGTCAATGGTCAGCTTGTATGAAAAGATATTGATAAGTCAATGCTAAGTATCTCATGGAAACCTTGCAGGCATAGCATAATCCCTGTTGAGTTAAGACACAAAGGTGAGGCCTGTAGTAATAATAGAACCTGATATTCAACACACATATAGTATAAATGTTAATATTGGTAATGTTCACACACATCAACAAATGTAGTGGACCTCAGACAGCAACATACTGCAAGGTCACACTGGGCATGCTCACACACTTGAAAATATGAGACAAATGTCAGGCAACAAAACACTGAAAGTCTGAACTGGGCATGCTCACACACTAAGGGCAAGTTTGAGTACAGCAGTGGGCCACACATATCCCTCAGTTGCATGTGTCAACCCAGGAACCTTACACTATTCACCAATCCACCATGTGCACGCAGTGATATGACAACAGACACAATATATTATAGTGAAATCCTGTCACAATCAAATATGTTATGCAGAAACCTAGGTTGTTCATAGGAAGTGGTAAAGCAAAGAAGAAACAAAACCTGCAATCAGTACCATCACTGAACAATGTGCATCCCGAACATTAGCATAGGTTCGGAGACTGACACTAGGCTATCTGCTCTAGGGTATGTAGAAGCCTAGCCACAGTGTGTTTGTATTTTGCAACCCCGCTAGATCATCAGACTGTGCCTGTTAATAGTACGTCACACAAGATATCTCACATATGTTCATTTCATTCTGCCTCTGTCTAGCAAGGACCCATAACATATCCCAGGGCTAAACATACGATCACCCATCCACCTGTGAAGATGTCACCTGTAGGTGGTCAGCGTGGGTCTGTGCATATGTGGGACTGTGATCACAATCCTGAGTGAGTGGAGCCTCTGTGATGGTAATATGCCCCTCCAGCATGACCTATTAACATCATTGCTCACATACCTGTCCCTGGAGCATGTAGCTGTAAGGGACTTTGATATCATCATGTGGAGCCTGTCCATCAATGCTGTGATGGACATGGCTTCAAACAAAGGGCACAGACTGCATCCAAGTAGGCAGTAAGCACCTGAGGAGAGCTGAGGTCACCATAGCCAAACTGTGCATACCATCTGTGTGAGTCCCTAGATCCACTTGGTGATGTAAATCTGTGTACATTCCAGTTGCTGCAGGTGTTGGGTAAGGTACATCCGAAATGGGGCATTGTATCCAAGCATGTGCCTGATGACTATAGGGTCACAATGACCCCACCTGATGTAGATGTAAAACCGTATGGGATAAGGTTGGCTAAATAGAAGGTGTGTCCAACAACAGTGGCAATGTGAATGTCAAAGGTGAGAGTATTAAGTATTCATGTCCCCAAATCGCAAATCACACACACTGTACATTATGTATCATCACCTATGTGGTAATGTGTGTGCACAATGTTACTACCAAAGGTGATGACTATGCATCTAAAGGAAGGTCACCTGTCATCCATCTCTGTGAGACCCTTTCTGAGGATGCTTGTGCCAGCTGTGGAGTCGATTATGGCACACAGTTTGCAGTCATCTGCAAACATGGTCATTCATATTCCTCCTTTGTTAGCCAGTATGTATCAGAAATATATACAGAACAAGAGAGGTCCCAGGACTGAGCCCTGTGGGATGCCATGTGCAACTGGTGTTTAGTCAGACATGGCACCTGTAATACTGACCATGTGTATGCTATCCATGATCCAGTTAGCAATCCATCTTGTGACATTTGTGTAGATATTGAATCCGGTGATCTAATGTGTAAAGGCCAAGTGGGGTATTGTGTAGAAGTGGTGTGCGAGCTCCAGGTAGGCTGTGTGGACAACCCTGTGTACGTCTATTGACCTGTTAACTGTTTAAAGACATCAAACATCTGCAAGAGGCAAGATATGCCCACGACAAAACCAAATTGTGTAGGATCCAGTGTCTGTAGGTTCACAATGTGTATGTGTATGTGTTCCATGATGATACACTCAGTAGCATAGCAGACCAGGATAGTTAGGCATATATTGGGATAATGTCCAGGGTCCCTTGTGGCACCAGCACTGTGGAGCGGGTAAACCATCGCTGTATGCCATTCCATGGGTACACATCCTGTAGTAACTGTGATATTGAACAGTGACATAATGTGAGTGTGAAGTTCATCATGAATCCCGTCTATGCCACAGTCTGGGACACCATCTGGTCCCACTGATGCTGTGTTGTCTGCTATGGAGAGGGCAGCACACACATGTTCATCCTTGATGTCAGGGAGGCTACAGCCTGTTGTGATGGACATGTGCAGTGCAGGGGGGATGGTGGAGAAACATTCTCACTGAACCTGTTGTCCAGGATGTTTGCAATGTTAGTGGGTTCACTGTATCATTTGTAATTATGCAGTAACTCACAGCATATCTGTGAGTTCCCACCCAGGTCCCTGACATAACTAAATAAGGCCTTGTGATTGTCCATAGTGTCTGTTGCAAGTGTCCGTTAGAAGTGGGCCATAAATGAATCAACAAGTGATCGTAGCTATACCATAGTTCTGGTCAGAGATGCCTTCCTGATTGTGATTGTGCTTTATAATGTAGCAGCCTCCTCCTGTCCCTGTATAGTTCAGTAATTGCCGTGGTCCAGTAGACAGGTCCCCTGCCTTTGGAGGAATGAGTCTTGTAGTTATCTGGGATAGCATGATCCATGCATTCCAGTAGTTGTCCATAGAATGTGCTTGTAAAGTATGAAGTGGTCTGAGCCATAATTAACACTGTCCCAGGGTCATTGAGGGATACCACCTCAGTTTGTACAAGTGTGACATTTCCTCATGAGAAGTATGTCACTGAGATCACATGGGATATGTATGTCTAGTGAGATGAATGTATGTTCCGACCTTAACAATGACAAGTATACCTCTGTTGTGGAACATAGAATCCCCATGTGGGTGGTGATCAGGTCCCACATGTTTTAACCCCCTGTGGGTGTGTTGGCCAGGTCCGCCATAGCATTTGAGTGTAACAATCCTAGCAACTGTTGTGCAAGGGTTTCAGTGCTTATACTCAGTCAATGTTTGTGTATTTGAAGTCACACAATATAATGGTGTTTGGTGAGACCTTCACATTCCCCAGTGTTCCCAGGAATAATGAATGTTGTGCCCAAGTTTGGGAGTGTGGTCTGCAACAGTCTACAAACTGAAATACAATTTTTCTCACTCTCAATTGCACATGTACATTCCCCAATGCTTTGTGCACTGCTACCAACCTGGAGGTGTGTGTATGAATGATGTATATGGATACCCCCCCTATTGTTGTTGTCCGTTCCGAGTCTTGTGTCTGAAAACCATGGTATGATGTAAAACCTGTTAGTGCTGCTGTGCTTTAGCGAGCCTGAACCAGGTGTTTGTTGCTGCACATATATCGACAGATTCCATACTGATGTGAGTCCTGAGTGCATGCATTCTGAGGGTTAGACATCAGTTGTTGAGCACCATCACTCTCTGTTACCTGTACCCTGTAACGTCTATGGCTGTGGTCATGTCTTCTGACCCTCACTTCAAACAGCCACTATGTGTGTGTCAAGAGCCTAAGGCAGTTTGTGAAAGCCTAGGGGTGACAGGTGCATGGTGTCCATAGCGAATGTACGTGACATGTTGAGCATGTAATCCCAGGCTGACAGACACTGGATCCCCTGTGAATGACAACAATATGTTAGGCAACTGTTAAAAATGATAATTTCATCTGTATACTGTGACATAGTACTTGGTGAGGGTAAGATGCTACACAAGGTCAGGGTCATACTGGCCTGGGCTACATGATCAGAGAGCTCCTCTATGTCTCTTGTCATGTAGTTCACGGAGGAACGTCTGAGGGTTCACACACCAGAATGGTCAGTGATGCAGCCATATTTGTACTTGCAGTGGACTGACAACAATGCATGTGTCATGTGGCATATCCTGGCACCCGACACACAGCACAAAGTGACCTTCAACTTGTTCAGCCTGGTGAGTGGGATGTCAGTGTGACCGACAATTACTGTCACCTAATACAAGTGTATGAGGTGTGTTGTGTAGGCCTAAGGGCAGTGACTGTGTGGCACAATGACTTTGTGAGCTATGTGATATGTGTGTATGGCTGTGTGTTAGCAGTTGTTTGTGTGTCTGCTTTGGATGTCTCTGCTGCTTAGGCAGAGTATATTTAGATGCTCCAAGTATGTCATTGTGTGTCAATGTACATGGTTTGCTGTTGTCATAGGTCCATGTGCGACTGTATTTGTGTTGTGTGTGGCTACCGTCACCACCCAATAGACTGTGCCAGTCATGGCTTGGGAGAGCTCAGCCTCCTGTCTGTCTATACAGTTGCACCTCTCACATATATCTGAGTTTGTTGGTAGGAGGACAGTGTTCCCTGTGTACATAAGGCAGTTGTAACAATGCGTGAAAATTCAAATATGCAACAGCTGGACTGGAGAGCGCACACAAAACCGACCTTTGGACATGCCAGGATATAATGATGACATACACTGTTGACTGATCACAAAGGATCAGTAGTGTGTTAAGTGTGTAAAAGAGTATAACAGGGTTTAGTGTTCAGGTTTGTTGTTGCTGTGGAAAGATAATCTGCAAAGGAGTACAGACAGAAACATTATACCCCCTTCAGCTATGTCAGAAATATCGATGTACAGTCATAAATGTCCTGAATCAGGGTCAACTGTACCTGACTGACAATGTCAACATCCTGTCAGACAGGCCCATACATACATACCCACCTCCCAGTGACAAAAGGCCCTAACATCATACCAGGAGATATCACATGTAGAATGTGTAAACTGGTCCTCCCAATGCCAAATGAATCCCATCACGTGGATAACATTGTTTCCCCATATGTCTCATAAGTGAATAACAGGACAAACAGACACTGCACCAAAACAGTCTGTTGAGCCTCACACTCTCTACAGGATTTTACACCGTTGAATGTGTTACAGCAACATGTGGCACACCCCACAAGTGTTGGTGCACAACACACCTTGGGAACTATATTCCTATAATCCTACGAAGTCCACAATGCTAGTCCATGGAGTCCATCATGATTGCAGTCGGGAACAGAGATATTGTAAACTGACAAACACACAACCCAAATGTCTGTGGTATGTTAATGAGCACATCATGTTCCCCAAACCTGCTAGATATCTTGCAAGCAGCCACCCAGGACATACATCACTGACAGGAGCAACACAGGTCCCATATAGACTTTGAGTAGCCCTATACCAACATCACAGACACATGTTGTATCCACAAAACTTACAATCCGTGCATGAATATGTATTGTCATATGAAGGAATGGGAATTTGTCCACAGATAGATCACACAAGCTATGAATTGTGTATTCCTGTTCAAGATGTTCACACCTGCTGACCCACAAGGTTCATTCCTGGGATTGCATAACACTAAGTGCACACACATTACCATGTCCAGTCTGATGATGTCAGCAACCTACAAATATGGCATGTGAATAAAAGCCACATAATAAAGCATATAGCGTGTCATGTTAATGCGTATCTCACTCGTATCATAACATAGTTAGGTAGGTGTTTGAATCTTGCAATTGCTGAGTGTGTGTATGACATTGGCTTTGAGGGGAGTGGCCTTTTTGTAGACTGTGGAAACACATTATGAGTGGTGAATACCTCTTTGCCAAGTGTGATGATGTCAGCATCCTACAAATAGAGCTTTGGAAATAAATGCTCCCAGTAAAGCAACTAGCATGTCGTGTTAATGCGTATCTCACCAGTGTCAAAACATAGTTAGGTAGGGATTTGAATCCTGCAACTACTGAGTGTGAATGTGTGCGTGTGTGAGATTTCCTTTGAGAGGAGTGGCCTTTTTGGAGACTGTGGAAAGACATTATGAGTGGTGACTACCCCTTTGCCAAGTGTGATGATGTCAGCATCCTACAAATAGAGCTTTGAAAATGAATGCTCCCAGTAAAGCAAATAGCGTGTCGTGTTAATGCATATATCACTAATGTCATAACATAGTTAGGTAGGGGTTTGAATTCTCCAACTGCTGTGTGTGTGTGTGTGTGTGTGTGAGATTGCCTTTGAGAGGAGTGGCCTTTTTGTAGACTGTGGAAACACATTATGAGTGGTGAATACCCCTTTGCCAAGTGTGATGATGTCAGCATCCTACAAATAGAGCTTTGGAAATGAATGCTTCCAGTAAAGCAAATAGTGCATCGTGTTAATGTGTATCTCACTAATGTTATAACATAGTAAGGTAGGGGTTTAAATCCTGCAACTGCTGAGTGTGAATGCGTGTGCGTGAGATTGCCATTGAGAGGTGTGGCCTTTTTGGAGACTGTGGAAACACATTATGAGTGGTGAATACCCCTTTGCCAAGTGTGATGATGTCAGCATCCTACAAATAGAGCTTTGGGAATGAATGCTCCCAGTAAAGCAAATAGCGCATCATGTTTATGCGTATCTCACTAGTGTCATAACATAGTTAGGTGTTAGAGTCCTGCAAACGCCAAGTGTGTGTGTGTGTGTGTGGGGGGGGTGTGTGTGTGATTTCCTTTGAGAGGAGTAGACTGGGAAAGCACATTAAAAGAGGTACATCCCTCTTCAGAAAGTCTGATGATGTCAGCATCCTACAAATATTCAAGGAGAACAGAAACCACACAGTAATGCATATAGTGTGCCGTGTTAATGCGTATTTCTCTAGTATCATAACATAGTTAGGGGTTTTAGTCCTGCAAATGCTGAGTGTGTGTGTGTGTGTGTGTGTGTGTGTGTGTGTGTGCCACAGGTAGTCAATGCAGTGTGTGTTTTGCATTTACTACGGTATGACATATGTTTCAAACAGTATGTGCATTGCACACATCGGGTATCTGTGTGTCAAATAAATTTGTGTACATGTGACCTCAAACAGTGCATAGGTGTAAAGCCTGCATATTACATGAATACATTTGTAACCTTCGACAGATTGTGGCGCTGCTTCTCAGATCATAGGTCACATATGTATGTATGCGTCATGACTGGCCAATGTAGTGATCAGTGGCCAAGGACATCCCTGCCACACACACACATGACACGTACTATGGAGTACTGTGAGTGAGGGTAATTGCCGGGGTATATGTCAGACATGTTCATACACAACAACGACTGGCAATAATGGGCAGTCATTATAGGTGTGCACCAGCCCTGTGGATATGCATGAAGGCCCCTAATGTGTTATGTGAAACACCAAGGGACCTCACAATACCTATGGATATGTAGATACCAAGGGACAGATGACATAATACGTGTCTGTCTGTACACATTGGTACCCAACATACATGTCCAGGGCTACCACCTATGTGGTACAGTCGGGATAGTATGTATAGTAAATGTGGATGACTATGCCATAGATGGCATACTGCTATACAGCATGTATTGGACAACAGGTATCTGTCTGTATGATACCCTTGTGTAGGATATGCATCCCATCTGGGGAATGCAGTGTAGGCCAATGCATGCATTTCCAGATGTGGATGGACATATCTCTAGTGTGTTTGCATGTACCTAATAGGGCTATATGCCACACAGGTGTGTTCCCAGGAACGTGTGGCAGGCAATACCACTGGTTACTGTTATAGTATAGTACTGGAAGGATCCAACTGTTACTGAGTTTCCTACAACTGTGAGTCATTTGTCAGGACATCATCTAATGATTGGTTATAGTCATGCTGTTGAGGTGGTGTATACTGCCAGACTGCAGATCATTGACAGATATCAATGGTATCACCCACAGCATAGTGCCAACCCATGTCATACACACATGTGTACCCATGTTAGTACATATCTGTAGTAGAATGCATACTGGCCATCGAAAGATACCATGAGATGTTAACAATGTGTAGAACAGGGTATGTCACACATCCCATGTGTCCACTATGCACATACATGCAGACAGTGCACACACACCATGTTCACAGATGTACACCCGCTAATTTGTAATGCACACATCACACACGTACTGTCCACTCACTAACACATGCTGGCAACACTGTACACCTCAGCCAAGTGGCACATGGGTGGACAATACATACTCAGACCTAACACTGGTGTAAACAATGCTACAATGACTATCAGAGCTGTGATGCATAATGCCTGCTCAGATATACCTACAAGGATATCAGTACACTTTCCTGTTGGCAACTTGCTACTATTGCTACACTGCTATAATGTCACCCTGGGCATCAGAACCATGTTAGTCTATTCCTGCATCAATGTGACAGATGACAGGAGGTGGCACAGGTGTCATCATATGCACAGGGTGTGTTTTAGGTTTGCCAGAGCCTGACATTGACCCATCCAATCGGCATGTCTGTGTGTGTGTGTGTGTGTGTGTGTGTGTGTGTGTGTGTGTGTGTGTGTGTGTGTGTGTGTGTGTGTGTGTGTGTGTGTGTGTGTGTGTGTGTGTGTGTGTGTGTGTGTGTGTGTGTGGGACAACAGTACTGCATGGGCCAATGTTGATGTAATGTGTGTGTGTATGTGTGAGCCCTAGTTGTATGGTAAATGTGTGTGTGTGTCTGCATGCACACAACTCCACCATGTGGCTGCCATATATGGGCAGTTGTGGGACAGCCACAGACTGCACCTGCTAGGCCATACAGATCACTGTCTCCAGCCACGGACACAGTACCTGTGCATAGCAGGGGATGCTATGGGCAGTATCGGGTACCAACCCTGACTGGAAGCTATCATCAGAGGCAGAGGAATGATGACTGGACCCATGTCCCTGCTGGGACTGGCCAGCACCATGTGCACGTGGTCTAGTAGGATGGTCAATAGACAGGCCAGCCCCAGCATTGCTAGGGCTGGTACTGCCACTACAGGAGTGGCTGTGATCCGTGGTCCATCCGCGACGACTGCCAGCTCATGCTGTTGCTGGCATGCGTCTGTGTCGGCTTCTCATCCATCCTGCACAGTCCTGGCTCATGGCCAACACATTGTGGAGGACATCTAATGTCTCCCTCCAATGGCTATCAATGACCTCGGTGTAATCCTGGATGGCACCAGCAAGGTCACGGATGCTGTCATTGATAGCAGTGTAATGGGCCCACTGCGCCCTTAGTCCCTGTCGGGTGTACCATTCCATATGTGCCTGTGCCTGCATTACAGCCCAGAACATACTGGAGGTTGCAATACCTCCGGGGGCACATCTACCATGGGCAATACGACCAGTGGTGCTCCCCCGAGAACCCCTGGACATCCGCCTATGTGGTACCATTCTGGTAATCCGGCTATGACTGCTGTGAGAGGATGCACGTGCCATGGGTACCACACTCTCCTGGTCAATGCCAACTGTATGCTGTCCCTCAGCTACGGCCATTGGTGACGAGGGATGTATTGGCAGTATGAGTGTGTGCATAGATTGGGTTGACCGCTGTGTACTGCCAATTGGTGGAGCAACGACAGACCCTGTCAGATCTTCCTGTGCCACAATACATGTCTCATCATCTCCACTATTAGTGGCGGTAACATCAGGTTCCCTGCTGCATTCAGCCACCCCTAACTCAGCACCTGTGAAAGGAAGACAGGAAAAGCACTTTACAATCTGTATATGATGTTAGCACACATACACACATGCACACATGCACACATGAACACATGCACACATGCACACATGCACACATGAACACATGAACACATAAGCACATGAACACATGAACACATAAGCACATGAGCATGAGCACATGAACACATGCACACATGCGCACATGCACACATGCACACATGAGCACATGGACACATGAACACATGCACACATGCACATATGCGCACATGAACACATGCACACATGAACACATGAGCACATGAACACATGAGTACATGAACACATGAACACATGCACACATGCACACATGCACACATGAGCACATGAACACATGAACACATGCACACATGCACACATGCACAGAAATACACTGCTCACCACAGTACATATACACACATAAACCAGCAATCCAACACATACACAATAGTGGGTGATGGTGGGTGACAGTATCACAAGGCAAACAGTCACCACACACGTGTCAGCAGGCAGACCATGTGTTGCTCAACACCATGCAGTGCAAGTGTAGACAGCCCTATCTAATGACATTATACATGGCTTTGATGCATGTGTGTAGTTGTTCAGTGATTGGCTACACCCTGGAACACAATGTTTACATGGACACAACATTGCTGTGCAAGTATTATCTGCTCTGCAATGTCATGTGCACCATCACTCAGTAGTATACATACCATGGCTGCATGTGTTAACTGTGTGACACATAGATTGCCATGTCTGATGACAGTGTCTGTGTCATTAGCACATAATAGTGGGCGCAGGTGTAGCAAATGCATGCAATGTACAGACATGGGATGAGTGGTGCATGTAGACATGAAGGAATTCCAATGCATGGCATGGACATTGCACAGTGATTATGGTGCATGTGGGACATATTGCAGATATGTTGGTGCCAGCCATGACATGCCACGCTACATGACTGCAACATTAAACACTACACATACCCAATGTGTGTCATGGGACCTATACACACATTAGCATTCCAGGACATATATGTGACTCTTTGTACAGATGGTGACTATTGTACAAAATGTGTATACTAGCATATGTAAGCACACACACAACATGCTATGCATGGTGTGTATAGGTGCATATGTTTTCACACACAGAACAATGAGGTGCACAGCAATGACTGCTATGTGTAGTATTGTGGTCACTGTAACCAGATGGGGTGTAGTACCATGTGCCATCATCATCATCATGCATCTTGTGGTCACTCACGGCTACTACAGTGTGACAGACCACCGCCTAGCATGCTGTACCTGAACTGCAGTGCCGTGGATACGTTTACTATTATACAGCCACTTTGTACATGGGTGTATGAGGTGCCTAGTAGGGAGCATTTGCCTAACATGACTGTGTTATGTGTTGAAGAGTGTTGCACAGCCCCATGATAGGCCTCTACCCCTGAGGTACATCATGTGTGTGTGGATGACATGTGGGATACTGAAGTGTGACCTTACAGCGGGTGTGTGGTTACGCCATATGTAGCATGACTTTGTGTACTGCATGTGATAAATGTCATATGTTGTGTACAGGTGTTGCAACTATGCCTATCCAATGTGCAGTACGGGGTTGACACAACTGTGTGTCATGCTCTGTGTATTGCATGTCATTGAGGCAGCTTCTGACATTACTGAGCTGTGCAACATCTTACAGCAAACATGCATGGCATGCATTATGTGTAGGTGTGTTACGTGTACATGGCCTACACCTCACCTATGACATGCATATTTCATTACCAACATTGCAGGTATAACACACTCACCAGCATGGATCGGCTGCCCTGTCGTCACACCAGAGGGACCTATGAGAATATGAGAGGGTTCGTCAGTGGCCACAACTGTGACATTGCTACAGTGGGTATGCTAAACTGCAGTACAACAACAGTCAACAGTCACAGGTGTAGGGATATTATTCTAACTATCTGTATTGCACAACACTAGGCAGCAGAACTGCTAAACACACAGTACACATCTCACGTACACATAATCTAACAATACAGTTAACTGTAGTCTACAGATAGGGCATGTTACCTGCTTGCTCCAGGTGGATGTGCTGGGTGGCTCCAGCCTCCATTACAACACATGCCAGAGGTTGATGTAGCTGTTGTCCAGGAGCCAGCACGCTTAGGAGCAGCTCCTCTGCTCTGGTGAGGGGGGGATGAATGCCCACCCTACCACCTGTGGCAAGCTGCTGTCTTTGGATATCAGATGCATGCCGCTGGACTTGTCTAATTAAATCACTGCAGTGATGGCGTACCTGCTCATATGTCCGGTTATACATGCCTATGTCATTTACTCAACTAACAAGTTCCTGCCACAGTGCAGTCCACTCCTGCTGGTGCTGGCTGCTTCTGGAGAAGAGCATTGTGTACCGCTGCAATAGGCTGTCGAGTATCACCTCTTCCTCATCCACTGTGTACGCTGGGTTGCGTTGGTGGGCCCTCTGGCTGAAAAAGATATGAACAATATGTGTGAGAGTGTTCTGTGGCAAACTTTCCACCTTTACCCACAGATATCACTTTACTGACACATATACCATCCTATTGTCTGTCTGAGGTTGCACACGTTCAACACCACTTATTGGTTCTCAGGCCACAACTAACTAACACTGCCTGGCAGACTCTATATATCACACCACTATACAACAGTACCCGACACACTGTTTGTGACACATTGCACAACCTCAAGACAGGGGTGTATATCACACCAATGCACCAACACAGATGTCATCCATTGCAATGGATGTAAAGTACAGGTACAGTAGTACCAATCAACCACCCTAGTCATTTTTACCATAGCCATGCCTAACAGATGTGTCCAGTTGTTACTATAGGTGGCATACTGCTGTAACAGACTATATATGTTGCTGGATACACACGTTAACCCTGTAACACACTTATGATTGCAGCCATTGTACAGGCATAATCACACACACATCAGGCTAGCATACAACGCACCACTGTATGCCAACACAGATGAGCATTAGCTGTGTACCATAAGGTACTGTGTGCCACTACTTACACATCCTTATGCCTGCATTCTGTCCTCTGTGCAGACTACAGGAAACACACATGACAGTGTTTCCAAGCAATGTGAACGCACACCATACAATGCTGTTTAAGCCTACAGCTTCAGGTATTACTACAGTTCATATTGGTGATGAATTCACCAGCAGTACCACTCACTAAGCATACATGTATTGCTTTAGCCTACAATGAGACACCACATTCGTCAACGGAGAACTACATCACATCATATGCCATACTACTATGTCTGCCTAACAGTACATTACACATCAATTGCTGTCCTCACAGCTAGGATGGGCACTACCATGTCAGATACAACATCACACTAAGCTATCACACCTTTACAGACCTTGCACACATTCAGCGTTACACCTATTCAACCTCACATAGCAGTTATTGCATTAAGTACATGTGTGAGTGCATAGTGTCATAGGTAGGTAATATGCTATTGGCCCTAGGGCCTACGGCAGCCTAGCCATATGCTACCCTGGCCTTTGACACACATGTACTTTGATTTCACTTGCTCCTGCCAAACTGAACCACAGAGCTGTTTCCAGGGGTGTATTACCAATCTCCCACACAATCATCAGGGGTATTTATAACAACTGCTAAGGAGGAGCCTTGTTTGCTATTGCTATGTGGTCTATTCCGGTGTATGGCATATCTCTGAGATGGGAACCTATCCCTCCAGCATGTGCTGTTTAGTGAGCTGACAAGGTTTAGGGCCCTAGAGCATGTATCCCCGAGGGATTGTGATATGTTGCCATGGTGGTTGTCACCTAGCTATGGGTGCGACATACCTCTGTATGTCCGGCTGAGGTCACCTGTGTGTGGCCAGTATGCAATACAGTGTAGTTGTGGTTTTGTGAGTCAGTCTGCATAAGGCATCTGTTTGCAGACAGTATTACCCTTTGGGAGGTCTGTCTGTGGCCTGTTCACCTGGTGTAGTTGTCATGTGAAGTACATACCACACAGGGCATTGTGATGAGTAGAGGGGAACTCTACCCTATACTTCCATAGATGACACACCTGTTGTCATGACACATACCACACAGACAGATTACAGGTGTAGTGTGGCACTGTCTTCATCAAAGTGGAGGCTACTGTCCACCTGTGTCCCTTGTTCCCTTATTACACCTTCACTGTTAGGTACAACTCTACCTATGTGGTAGTTATTGGGTACACTGTTTTGGGAAGGTGGAATGGCATTGCAGTATCAACACTTGTCTACAGTCCATGTGTTGGTCACCACACACCTGTTGCGGTACGTATGACCCCGTGTCTCTCTGTGTCTCTCTCTCACGCACTATATGTGTATATATATATATATATATATATATATATATATATATATATATATATATATATATATATAAATCCCAAGCACAACTGCTATCACTTCAATATGTGAGTTACCAATGTGGATCCTTCACAAAGTTCCATAGGAACTTTGTGAAGGATCCACATTGGTAACTCACATATTGAAGTTATAGCAGTTGTGCTTAGACGCTACGAAGGTTTCTGGCTCCTTGGGATTTATTTTCATTTTTCATTTCTACATTCACATCTGGGAGTTTGGTGTACTTTATATATATATATATATATATATATATATATATATATATATATATATATTATATATATGCATATCTATACACATACATGTACACATCCATTGCTGTACACATGTATGTACATATAGGCACATGTACAGTCCACCTTTCATGGTGGGGATATCACTTATGCAACAGTTGTGGGATGTACAGGTATGTGATTAAATTGCACAGTGTTGTGCAGAATCCATGTCGGTGTCCTCAGCCCTTGTAGCATTAGCAGGCCTCACTGTCTGTAACACAGTAGATCTGACAAATATGTCCCACAGCATTTAACCAACACATGACATATATCAACACTACCATAGCTGGCCTTAGGCATAGGCCTATTGGGTGGCCGCCTAGGCTGCCACTCTGGCAGGGGTGCCTTTCCACTATTTATGTGGTGTAGTTAGACAAGGATGGGGGCACCAGGTAGTGTGGTAGGGGGTGCTGTGGAGCCCTTTTGCCTGGGCACCAGTTGACCTAAGGCTACTCCTGTGCACTGCATGCTGTCTTCTAGGCCACACACTATGACCTACATGGATATATGCACATATCAACCTTCACTGACCAAAATCTGTCCACCTTTCACTAACAGTTGCAGTATGTCCCTTGCCCTATGCACATGTGCAGATACAGATAGATACATACTGCTGCCACGCATGGATGATTTGCAGTGTGTAGAGTACTCTTCAGGAACATCTACAACATGCCAACACATACATGTTAGTTACATGCCTTACCTTTGTATTTCCCTTCTCCGTGTGTTACGGTTTTGTAGTTTTATTTTTTTTATTGGTGGTTTGTTTTGGGTTTTTGCCCTCTATTTAACATTTGGTCTCAGTTTCTCACTCTGTTCTGTCTCTGTCTCAGTCTGTGTCTGTGTCCATGTCTCTCTCTCTCTCTCACTCTCTATCTCACAGCACCTGCAATGATATAATTGCATGTGTGGACTGCAGGTACAGCCTGCTTTTCTAGGTATCTGCACTTGTGCATGTGACAGCCTCTGCACCAATTGCTGCCCACCATTCAGTAATTGCATGCAGCCTGCTGTTTGGTGATTGCATTACTCACTGTGATTGCAGCCCACTGCTATAAAATGCTAGGTTAGGTAGGCGTAGCCCTTTCAGATTTCCGAGGTGGGGCCCATGCTTGTTTGCTCTGGACACTGTTGTGTCAGTCTGAAGGTTGGTATATGTCTCTTATCTGATGTTAGGGTTGTAACCAGTTATATGCATGTTGTACTCAAACCTGAATGTTGCTGCTTCCAGTACACACATCTCAGTGTAGACATGTACGCACCCCTCCAAATGCTAACACAGGATACATGGGAGTATGTACTTTTTTCTCACTTACACAATTAACTGCCATACAAATGTGGTTATTGCACTGTATTCCTGTGGCCAGTATTTATCCTGGTCTGATGCTGTGTGGTGTTTGTAAGGTGCTACTGTAACATTATTCCCTGCTAGGATGGCTGGTTCTCCTTTCACAGTCATGTCATGCAATCCCACAACCACTGCTGGTAAAGACCCACAGAAAAGGGTTTGTATTATACCATTCCTAATTTCCATTTACATTCCCTGATTGTAATGCATGATATATTTATTTCAGAACCAAGTTATTTATATGTCTGCTGTGGCTTAGTGGTAATTCGTGCAGTCTATTGTGTCAATGGTCTGGGGTTCGAGACTGGCAGAGGTTTCTTCTTTTGCTGCTCAGCAGAACAAGGACCCTGCCATAGACTGACTAAGGCACTTTTAAGCAGTTGTAAGCGGGTTTGCGCAATGCTTAGCGATGCTTAGCTAAGCACACACATGCGCACACTCGCTTAATCCCACTTACTACTGCTTAAAAGTGCTTACTCCCACTAACCCCCGCATTAATTTCTTTGAAAGAAAAGAAAATGGGGAGATAGGAAAGTGGTGAAAAAGGGGGCACAAAGATGGAAAGACAGTAAGAAAACAAGCTCGGGATGTGCAGGACAGGTGTAGGGAAGGTCCATAGCTGCCCATTTCTTTACCAGCAACAACTGTGCATATGTTGAAAATTTGTAGAGAAATTTGAAACCTTCCACCTCTGAGAGAGGGGTGAGGACAACATAGTTTGTTGTACTGCCAATTAGAATTATCAGTGTACATGTCCAATGGACATGTGTGCAAAATGGGAAGCTATGTATGGGGCATAATTTTTTTTCGGGGTACAGATTGCCCTTTTTTTTTTCAGGGGAGAGTGGAAAGTGAGGTAGAGGAAGTAGGTATATTTGGGGAGGTAGGTTGGGTAGGTAAACAGACAAGACAAACAAGATGCATACAGGGGCGGAGTATGACACATGGGGTGGGTGAGCACAATTGACGGGGACGGATGTTTGGAAATTGCAAGCCCATGAGCCCACAGATTGTAATAGTGGGACTGAGATCCCCACCCATGGGCAGTCACCACTGGACCTTCACAGACCCGAGGGTCGCTGTGCTGGGGGCTGCGTAGGAGGGGCAGTCTCACCCGTGAGTCGTGCCACTCTCGCCTTGAGCTGGCGTAGGGGATCAGCGACTAAACGCTGTATCTCCCTATGCACCACAACCTGGACACATCAGAGGGTGACAGGAGGCCCTTCTCCGCCCACGCTTTCAGGGGGTTGAGCCCCATCCCCTGCAGTGCTTCCACCTGAAGGTGGCGTAGGACCTATGGAGGAGGGTGGCCTGGGCTGGGCACCAGACCTGCTGGTGCCAGGTGCAACTGCCAGCTGAGGAGGGACAGGTGGGTCCCCTGGGACTGGTCTTCCCATACGTTCTGTGATTAGGTGTGTTTAATTACAACATAGACAGCAGCATTCCAAGTTAGTTGTAACAGCATGCAGTAATATTCCCATTAACCCAACACACCAGGGTTACAACAGTTGAACAGCAAGCATAACACATGCATGTATTGAACGACAGTGGACATTCCAACAGCAGAAACCTCCATTAACATCTTATTAATATTTTAACTGTACACTACATTCCTATTGACTGCAGGTGTATATCCCCTACATGTATTCTTACACTAGGCAACATGCATTTGATTGCATTATGGGTTTTGCTACTTCATGATATACCTGGCCTATATCTGAAATGGTAACTGTCCAGGATGCAGATGTTACTGCTACATACTTGTATTTAATTAACTTGTTTATGTATCTTCACATCTGAATGTGTTCACATGGCTTTTTTACTTATTTTCTACACAACACTACTTTTCAGATAGCACACTAACATTTCTGGGGTACACCTTGACAGGCTACTCGTGTGCCAGATTTACCTATGCATGTGAGCCATTTCACAACTGTTTAGGACTGTTGCATACTTCACAGCTACTGGCACTTTCTTCATCCACTTTATATGGGACTGCACTACTGGAGGTTGTCAGCACTTCCTACAACAGAGTAACATTTCTTCACTGCAAGAGTACAACAACATTTCTGAGTAACTGGCACATACACTCTGCAAGTATTATACCTTTCTCATTTACATTAAAACTCTTTTCTACGGGCTCTCTCCTGTATTTCACATTACACTGCATACAGTAGACATATTCAGGACATGTTATACCTTTATTGATAGGTTACAGGACTGTTTTGCAGGCTCACTCACTTTTTATCTATGACAGTGTATGCAGAGATAGTATTCCAGACATGTTTTTGCTTTATTCATGGGTTACTACACTCTATTCCTGGCTATCTGATGTATGATATGTAACAGTACATGCAGAGGATTTATTCAGGGAATGAATGTTTTATACTTCACAGCTACTGCCACTTCCTTCATCCACTTCCTATGGGACTGCACAACTGTGGGTTGACAGCACCTAATACAACAGTACTATTTTTTATTGCAAGGGTACAACAACATTTCAAAGTAAGTGACACAGACACACTCCAAGTATTATACCTTTATTAATTACATTAAACACTCTTTTCTACAGGCTCTCTCCTTTACTTGTTATTACAGTGCATACGGAAGACATATTCAGGACATATTATACCTTTCTTGATAGGTTACAACACTCTTTTTCAGGCCTGCTCACTTATATGTAATGACAGTACATGCAGGGATAGTATTCCAGACTTATTTTACCTTGATTGGTGGGCTAGTACACTCTATTTCTGGCTCACTGACGTTTGTTATATAACAGTACATGCAGAGGATTTAATCAGGACATTTTATTGCTATATTATTGGGCTTAAACACTTTTCTCATGCTCACTCACATATATCATGTAACAATACATGCAGAATATTTACTAACCTGCCTGGTGGCGCAGCCTTAGCAGCCTATCTGCATAGGCTTGCTGATTCATAGCATGAGCACCTGCAGCTGTGGAGTAAATAAAGGGATATTGAGACATACCTATCCATTATTTAGACTATATTAGCCTATCTTACATACTGCATTCCATGGATACCTACTTAGTAGTGGGGCATCCCACATTTGACGGACCTCCTGGATCCACTGGTTCAGAAGGTCCTGCTTCCACCTCTTCAGGTCTGCATGGTGGTGACGGACCTGCTCACCAGTCCGAGGGACGCCTGTGGCACTGGTGAGTTCATGAGCCAACCGATTCCAAGCCTCCACCTTATACTCCATTCCTTGGAACTGGCCCTGCAGGAGTCGGGTCTCATGCCGATGGACTAGGAGCCATACCATATATCTTGACTCCTCGATGCCCCAGCGTTGCACTCTAAAGCGTGTTCCCTCTCCAGCACCAGACATTCTAACTGCAGATGGGAGCTACAATCAGTTGTGGTGAGTATTCCTGCCTATGCGGCTTAAATATGCTGCATTTCCCGCACTTTTCTGTGATTGGCCATTTTTGAATATTCTCTGCTGACTGCAGACCTGCTTAGCAATGGTTAATCGAACATTTATTACTATATATATGTTAACAGTGGATGTTCACCTTAAGCTGTCATGGCTTAGTGGTTCTGTACTTTGACTATGGTGTACAGTGTCCTAGGTTCAAACCTTATCATTGCATTTTATTTTACTACTGTCCAGACAAGTTAGGGGGCGTGGCTGTGTTTAAGCAACTTTGCTCTACGTTGCTCCACGTTGCCCGACGGTGCACTGGTTGGCACAACGCGCACCTCCATGCAAACCACCTGCGCTGGGTAAAGCACTATTTACCTTTGGGCAACTATTTTGCGCTGGGTAAAGCGCGATTTAGCTATGGGCAACTACATTGCTCTGGGTAAAGTGTGATTTAGCTATGGGCAACTACATTGTGCTGGGTAAAGCGCGAGTTAGCTAGGGGCAACTATATTGCGCTGGGTGAAGCGCTGCTTAACTGCAGGAAATTTTATATTGGGATCCTTTAAAATATTTATTTTATTCACTGATACATTGGCCATTTCACTGCTTTTTACTTATGTTTAAACATATATGTTGGGTATTATTCCATATACTGATTTAAAAAATAAATACAAAAGGGAGTGGTGGGACTCGAACCGTGAATGCCTTTTCTTTATGCGAACGTTCTACCAGTATGCTATTGCTATTTGGTGTGTTTTGCATGAACATTCTTTCTTATGCTCTTCCATGTCAGTAATGCTAACTGTAGCTAAGCAATGGGCACAACCGTGCACACACATGCACACACGTGCAAACACGGGCAGCTATTTTGGGAGTTTAAACAACATTCTAATGTTATGTGCTTTAGAAGTGTGATGGGGGTTTACAATATCAGACAGTAGGGTGTTGGGTGTGGGGACATTTGAGCGGACTCGCTCTAGTTTATTTACTTTTATTTTCAACACTTGCAGGGGCGTGTACATTTAGACTGCTCGGCAGCTGGACACGCCCCCTGCTTTCTTACATGGTCCATGTAAGACTTACGATTGAGTCAGCGTGCTCTCATGCATATTCATGGCACGCTGACGTCATACCGTTCAACTGCAGCCTCTGAGTAAGACTTATTAAGTCTTACACAGAGGATTCGTGAATCCAGGGGACAGTTATACTTATTTTTGATATGAATCTTAGTGTTGTTGATGATAAATACTGTTCCTTCCTTTATAAAGGGACAGTATTGACACATACCACACTTCAACATACGTCCATTTGAAAAATGATTCACAGCATGTCCTTTCTCGAAAATTTGTTTTTAATTTATACCTTTTCTAAAGATAAACAGTAGGTTGTTCATCAATATGTGTTCTGATACTTCAGTCATGTGTTAGAATTGACCAATTTTTAGTCAAAATATGTTTAATATCAGGACTATCAATTGTTTATATAGAAATAAATGAAGTATTATAATCTTTTCCTGTAAAAACAGAGTTTAGGGGTGCAACATTCACTGTGTGTGTTACATCCAATGAAACTTCAGATAAAAGAGGTATATAAAAATGTCTTTCTCTCTTATTTACTACCTCTAAAAGGACATTGTTAACAAGTCTCAACGGGTAGCCCCTCTTTAAAAACATAACTTTTAAGGTATCACATTGATCTAAAAAATCTTCTGAAAGTGATACCATATGGGCAGACAATACAAACTGTTCCTTAATAATAGCTTTTTTTCTACTTCTGAGGGTGGATACTACTATAATGAAGTAGTGAATTTGAATGTGTGTCCTTTCGATATATTTCAGATATAAATGTACTATTCTGGTAATCCTTAATTAATTTAATATCAAGGAAGGCTATCTCATCTTAGTTAAATGAATATGTAAATTTTAAAAATGAAGTGGTGGAATCTAAATATCTAATAAAAACCACTAATAAGGGCATAGGGATCATTCCATAAGATAAAAAGGTCGTCCAGGAATCGTGTACAATATTTAACATGCTTGTAAAAGTCAGAAGGAAACAAATATTTCTTCTCCCACTGTAAAAGCACTATGTTAGCATAAAGACCACCACACGCAGAACCCATAGCTACTCCTTCCTGTTGTAAAAAAATCTCCTTATTAAATAAAATAAAATTGTTCTTAAGGACCGTCTCCATCAACTGGGTATACATTATTACATCAAAATGGTTTATTTTCTTTTCATATAAAAATTCATTAAACCATTCTAACCCCTCCTGGTGGGGAATTACTGAATAAAGATCCTTTATATCAACTGTTACTAACATATAGGAGCCTTCAAAGGGTATGTGATTAATATCTTTTAAGAAGCTCCATGAGTCTTTACATATATGTGACAAATTTCTTTAACTTCAAATCTAAGTATTTTGCCAGGGGTTGTGTAATTGACCCTTTAGAGTCAACTATGGGTCGCATGGGTGGTTGTGATATGTTCTTGTGTAGTTTTGGGAGACCAAATATTACTGCTAATTTAGGATACATAACAGTCAAATAATGCAAAACGTCCATATCGATAAAACCATCAATAAATAGGTCTTGTAATTCATTTTTAAATTTTGAATAGGCACCATTTACCTCACTGATAGATGATCTTCTGTATGCTTTTCCTTCCAATATGAACAACATGTTTCTATTATAGTCATCCAGGTTCATAATAACAACCCCCCCACCCTTATCGGGTTGCATAATTCTGATTGTGTCAAGCAATCCATTAATTTCTTTTATAAGAATACCTTCTTGGATATTGTAACCCTCCCCATTACAATAGGTGGAAAGTGCACTCCTAATATCTAATTTACATATTTTCACAAATAGAGTGATCATAGGGTGCAAGGGGGGGGGTGTTATATGTGCTAAATATAGATAATGAGCTGGTGGGTTGAATAGGGAAGGAATTCTGAAATAAAACCTTAAAATTTATTTTACGGGTATACAATTTCAGGTCCATCAAGGTTTGTGATATGTTACTACATTGCCATGGGACATAAGTAAACCCTTTAGAGCAAAACGTCACATTGTTCTTTATTAAATTCAAGGTTTGAAAAATTATAAACCTTAAAATCACCCATGCTGTTAGTTAAAATACAGCAAGTGGGTAAAAAATTGTCTCCACTATCAACTACTTGTACATCATCAATGACTGCATTGTTCAGCATAAAACTTATTTCCTGTCTGACCATTTCCTGTTGCGGAAGTTCCCACCACCCTTGTGGTTGTTCAAACCCCCCCTCCCTCGGTTCCATTGATTGTTGTTTTGGAGATGGGCAACATAATCCACCCCCCTCAAGTTGTTCACTTGGAGGGTTTTGTTTTTCAGACGTTCCGAATGTCTTAAAGGGGGGCATTCTTCCTCATCTAAAAAATATTCATCATCATCTTGGTCGTGAGAAAAATGGGTCTGTGGAACATCCTTAGTATTTACCATCCCATTTTCAGATACATTATATTTGTTACCCCATTCCTGGGATGGTGGGGGTTTAGGGTATGTAATACCCTTACTATACTCCAGTTTGTCATCTTACGGTATTTTATATTGTTACTCAAATCATCTATACGTTTAAAAATTCTAAAATGCTCACATCTAAATCTGCATACTGTCTGTGTGTAGAAATTGTTGTATCCAATTCAGTAGCTCTGTCCATTAATTCATTAATATTTTTTTCATTGTTAGATACAATCAATTTCATATAGTCAAAGCCATGTTTATCAAATAACGCAGTTAATTCAAGAAAAAAATCAGAATCAGATTTTAAGCCACTAAGATACCGCCACATTCGTAACTGTTTAGGTATAATTTTTTTCTTTGAGGCATTCTATAAAATAAGCATTGTCCATTTGTAAACATTTTATCTTAGATAAATAATATTCAAACTCTTCCAAAAGTAAATGTAAGCTTTTATTACCAGTTTCATTTTTGTTTACTTGTCCATTTTGTAGAGAAATAGTGGCAGAAATATAGTCTTTTAACTGTGGTACTGTATTCAAGCCTTGTGTACCAGAAAAGATGTCAGCAGTTCGTTGCCCACAAGGAATAGAGCTTGTGGGACTCGTAGGTAAATTAATGTTGCTAAGACCAGATGCTCCAGCAGTACAAGTTTTTAGGCTAGAAAGATGGTTCAAGGAGCTTATTAAAACGTATTTCCTGTTTGACCATTTTCTGTTGCGGAAGTTCCCTCCGCCCTTGTGGTTGTTCAAATCTCCCCTCCCTCTGTTCCATTGATTGTTGTTGTGGGGATAGGCTACATAATTCACCCCCTCAAGTTGTTCACTTTATCTTTAGAAAAGGTAGAAATTTAAATAAGTATAACTGTAACTCTGAACACATTGGGCAGGATTCACGAAGGCTTGCATGGAGTCTAAGAGTAGTGTAAGACTCCATGCAGCCTTCGCGATCCAGGAACAGCCCAAAGTCCATGTAAGAGACCAGCTAAAACGTCTCTTACACGGAGTGGGCGTGGATAAGCTAATCACCTCACTTGCAGCCGAATAGCATGCAAATGAGGATGATTAGCGATCCAGGAAGCCCAAAACAGCCCATGTAAGAGCCGTTTTAGCTGCAGAAATGTACTCAGTTGACAGCTGAGTACGTTTCGCAAAACTACAACGGAGCCATGTCAGCTCCAAATAAAGGGTGCATATGTGTCAGGCAGCATGCCAATGGCCAAATATGTGGCCATTGGCAAGGTAACCTGATGCAAAAGTAATAAAAATATAATTTTTTTTTGGCGATCGCGCAAACGGGCTGAGCTGTATAATACATAAAAATGAAGGTTATAAACCCACAAATGTGGGTTTTATGCAATACATGGATTTTCAATGCAGGGACCAGCAGACCAAAAACAACATGGCCACCGTGTAGTGGTTGCTAAGGGGGGAAGCTGAGTCTAAGAGATGTAACTAAGCATTAGTAGGCAATCTGATGCAAATGAGTGTTAGGATACTGAATTCCACTGTCACATAGCAAATGAGCACATTCTGAGTAGTGTAAGAGTTACAGAAGGGGGAGGAACAGAGTAGGAGATAGGTGACATCACAGGGGGGGAATTCCAGAAAGAAATGCAGTTCATTGGAGGTCAGAGTTACATGACAGATGTCAGACACATATCATGGAAAGAGGAGTGCCACAACATAAGCATGGGAAAGTCAAGAAATGGAAGGTGTACACTGTTGCCTACACCAAAGTTTCTTGCTGGGCGTGCATGCGCACGTGTGCACGCCATGAAGCACGAGTAAGACAGTGTGCGCGCGTGTAAGGCCAGGGAATACTGCTGGAGCTAGCAGGTGAAAACAATTAGAAGCAGGCAATTACACAGGCAGAATAGTAGCCCAGCCCAGCACTTAAAACTCTGCAAACAGTAGTGCAGGATGTTTCTCTTAAGAGACACTGCAAGACAGGAGTAAGCTAATAGAAGTGAAAACTGAAAAAGCTTCACTCAGAGCAGAAATGTTAGGGGCTGCCATAGCTGTCATAATGAGACATAGGCGACTTGCTGAGGGTGGTAACAATGCAGATGGTGCCAGACAACCCACAGTGAGGAGACGGAGAAGAGTGTACAGGCCCAGGGTCACTTACCACGGGTTACATGAGCTGGAGGTAGTAGAGCGCTATAGAGTGGACAGACACCTCCTGCAGCAAATTGTGGAGCTGTGCAGGCCACGCCTCACACACAGAACCAACAGAGGGGAACCCATCCCAGTGAAAACCAAGGTATGTGTTGGCCTAAGAATACTAGCAACAGGTAACTTCCAGAGACCAACTGGTGATATGATGGGGATATCACAGGCATCAGCCTCCAGGGTACTGCACCAGTTCCTGGATGTCATGTCAGCACATGTCGGTGATTATGTATATTTCCCCAATGCCCGTGAGGTATTGGCCAGCAATATGCATCTCTTCCAGCAAATAGCGGAATACCCTGAGGTAGTGGGTGCAATAGACTGCACGCACATACGCATCAAAGCACCAGCCGGTGACCGGGGTAGGTCCTACATTAACCACAAGGGCTTCCCCTCCATCAACTGCCAGGTTGTGTGTGATGCCCAGGGCATAATAATGAATGTGTGTGCTGGCTGCCCTGGGAGTTACCACAATTCCCACATCTGGCATTTGACACAGCTGTACCAGACATTTGCCAATGGGGACATCCCACACGGACACCTAGTGGGGGATGCAGGTTATGCACTGGAGCCATGGCTGATGACACCCATCAGAAATGCACACACACCTGAACACGAACGCCATAATGAGGCACATGCACAAACACGTAATGTAATAGAGCGTGTGTTTGGGCTGCTCAAGTCACGGTTCCGGTGTCTGGACACATCTGGTGGAGCCTTGCAGTACACACCAACTACATGTACCCAAATTGTCATGGTATGTGCTATGCTACATAATATGATCCTGTGAAAACAGCTGCAGCAGGACCAGCATAGGGCTGGGCCAAACAGCCCCCCACCATTGCCAAGGCCATCACAGGCAGAGCGTGACTCGGAGGAGGAACAACCTGAGCCTGCCCCAGTAGGCAGAAGGAGGCGTGCCCAGTATGCCCTGGCCTTGGCAAAGAGGCAATGCATAGCACATACACTGGCTCAGTAGGAACCCTGGGAATGATACCCCTCTGACTCACTCAAATAATAACATGGATGCCTAAAATGACATGACCTGCTCACAAACATGTACAGGGAAGTGTAATATGTGCATCCGACAGAGGCAGCCCTGCAGCACCACCTGAGGCATGAATGCCATGTGTTAAGTAATGTAACACCATGTACTATATGCACACCTGAGGACCCTGACTAACATCCTACCCTCACCAAGCATCATGCCACAATATGACAATGAGATGATCAAGTGCAATAATTGACTGAAGTATCGCAGTTAGTCAAAGGGGATCCAATGTGTGCCAGCCTGGGATGACATGCTGCGCATGACATGATGCTCCACCTGCTAGAACTGGCATGCACCTATCAGTGCAGGCCGTATGGATACTGGCAAAGGCTGTTGTTACCCACAGTGTGCCCTGAATAGGTAAGGCTCAAAACCCAAACCTACCTCCATAGGTATCAGAAGGGATAAGAATAAGTTAAGGGATAAGTCAAAACAGCAAGATGCATGCAGTCTAAACTCACCCAGTATGGAGAATGTTGATATTTGTGCTGTAACAGAAAACTGGGTCAAGGCTCACAACAGCACCCTAACACTACCAGGTTACACCTCATACTGTGCTGTACAGACTCAAAACATGGAACAAGCTACAAAAGGAGGGTGACTAGCAATAATTGCCAAGGATAACCACACCCCCATGTTGGTACCACAACAAGAAGCAGCATGGACTAGCCATGGTCAAGTAACAGTGGCTAAAACTGCCCCCCAGTTTATAGCCTGCTACAGACTACCATCCCAACACCAGGAACTGCACCTGGCCTATGCTGGAATACATGAATATATCAAGTCCTCCAAACCACATTATACTGGGTGACTGAAAATACCCAGACATAGACTGGGAGCATTATACTAGCTCCAACACTGTAGGACAAAAGTTCATAGAATCCATAAACCAAAATGCCCAGGAACAACGTACCACTCCCACAAGAGGGGTAAGCATACTGGATGTGATAATCAGCAACATGGGTACTGGATGGCAAGATGAGAAGTGTATTGCTCACTGGAAAAACCAGACCATAGAGTAATCACACTGGATATACAAATCCTGACCACAGTCCCTGGCCAGAAAACCACAGTGAAAAACATGTGTAAAGCAATATTTGCACTCCTCTAAACTGATGTGGAATCCATTAAAGGTCCTGTGCAGGTGCAAAATATGGGCCACACCTCAGAACCTGTAATACAGCCATTCCATGAACACTGCCAGGAATGCTTGGATTATGCAATCCTAAATTAAAACAAGACACAATGCCATACACGCAGGCATCTGGCATGGTGGACACCAGCCATAACCAAACCATGCAAGAGAATGAGGAAGCTACTACATGATAGAGCAAACATAAACAATGAAGTAATCACTGATCAGTAGTATGGCAATAAAATAAGCCTAGCACTTGTTCTCAATACTTCTCTACTAAGTAAGCACTCTCGTACTAAGTAAAGCACTACATCTACTTACCACCCCTGTGAATATCCACTTCCCTTAAAGGTATACCACTCCCTTATACTGTTCTAACATGTCGAGTGGTAGATTACTGGCGTCGTCTCCAGTTCAGCTGGTCAAGCTGGGTATCTTGAGACAATGCTACAATTGTCTCATGTACACAGACAACCCTCTCCTCCTCCCAACAAACACAAATACATGTGAGAGATGCAACTATATAGCCAAACTGGAGGCTGAACTCTCTCAACTCAGGGCTGGCATGACCAGACAGGAGGAGATGGAAACCACACACACAACAATCCCAGTCCCACATAGACCTACCACAACTGCAAACCAAACACATAAAAAACAAAGACATACTCGGAGGCTCTAATAAAAAACTTACCAAAACAACAGAGGCTCCCAAAGCAGACATCCAAAAATCCACCACCTCAAAACAAAACACATGCAACACATACTTCAATAAATCAGTGTGTCGACCAATCGCAGCCCTTAAGGCCAAACACCTTGCCTGATACACTAGTAATAGGTGACTCCATAGTCAGACACACTGATGTCCCACTGACCAGGCTGAACAAGGAGGAGGTGACTGTGAGCTGTCTATCGGGAGCTAGGATCCGCCACATAACACATGCACTCAGGTCACTCCAAAGCAAGTACAAATATGACTCCGTCATTGTCCATGCTGGTGTGAATGACCTGAGATGTACCTCCCTGGACTACATGAAAAGAGACATAGAGGAGCTCTCCAATTATGTAGCCCAGGCTGGTATGACCCTGACCCTGAGCAGCATCTTGCCCTCACCAAGAATGATACCACAATACAAAGACAAGATGATCAGCTTTAACAATTGGCTCAAGTACTGGTGTCATTCTAAGGGGATCCAATGTCTGTCTGCCTGGGATGATATGTTGGACAAGCCACGCTGCTTCGCAAGGGATGGCTTACACCTGTCACCACTGGGCTTCTGGATATTGGCTAAGGCTCTTGCCACCCCCATAGTGCCTTTTTTAGGCAAGGCTCAAAATACAAACCCACCTCCTTAGAAAACAAAAATGGAAAAAAACTAAGGGTAATGCTGCTCAACGCCAGAAGTCTAAATCTCAAGATGCAGGCACTCCTCAGCATGGAGAACATCGACGTCTGTGCAGTAACTGAAACCTGGTTCAAGGCTCCTGAGAGCACCCCAGCGCTACCAGGCTATACCTCATATCATGCTTTTTGGCCCCCAAACCCGGGCCGAACCACAAAGGGGAGTGTCCATATTCATAAAGGACACCCACACCTCCAGGTTAGTAGCAACACATGAAGCATCAGAGACCATACAGGTGCAACTAACCATAGGCAAAACTGCTATACAACTGGTAGCATGTTACAGACCACCCTCCCAATCTCAAGAACCCCACTCAGCCTTCCTGAAGACATTGGAGGATATGAATGTATCACAAAATACCATCATACTGGGAGACTTCAACTACCCAAACATAGATTGGGTACATTATTCTAGCCCTAATACCCTAGCCCAAAGGTTCCTGGAATTCATAAATTCAAATGCACTGGAACAACTAGTCACCTCTCCCACTAGGGGAGATAATATACTAGACCTGATCATCACAAACATGGGGACAAAATGCTCCACACCAGAAGTATACCCCTCACTAGTGAGATCTGACCACAAACTAATCACCCTGGATATACATATCCCACCTCCACCCTCAGCACAAAAGACCACAGTGAATAACTTCTCAAAAGGAGACTTCACTCTTCTTAAGACTGAGATGGTATCCTTTAAGCCCACTGTGCCAATGGATACCACATCCCACAATGCCGAATCCTTCACTAATGCTTTCTATGGACATCTCCAAGAATGCATAGATCATGCAATCCCAAACAAATCCAAGTCCCTCTCCACCAAATGTAAGCGTCCTGTCTGGTGGACCTCAGCCATAAACAAATTGTATAACAAAAGAAGGAAGCTACTGCACGTCAGAGCGAAATCCCATGAAGGGAAGACATCTCTGATCAACATTAGCAGAAAACTACGTTCTCTCATAAAAACATCCAAGGCAAACTTTGAGAGAAAAATCGCTAAGGACACTAAAGATAACCACAAAGCCTTCTTCAGCTATGTTAGAAACCTGGTGGAAACCCTCAGATATGCTCAGAGTTGGTTCACAACAACAAAAAATACACTGAACCCACAGATATTGCTAACATTCTGGCTGACAGGTTCAGTGTAAATTTCTCCCTCCTTCACCCCAAAGAAGAAATACTTATCCCAGCTGAATGTAATCTCCTGTCATCTCAGATGTCCAAGTGAGAACCGCCTAAACAAAGCAAAAACACAGCATCAATGGGTCCTGACGGTATCCGGGTGCGTGTTACGTGAACTCCAAGAGGAGCTAAACCCACACATAAAAATGCTATTTAACCTTAGCCTTACTGGGATATGTACCTGAACACTGGCACAGCAACAGTGGTCCCACTCCACAAGGGGGGGTGCCACTACAGACCCTGGAAACTACCGCCCCATAAGCTTAACAAGCCTGGTCTGCAAAGCTATGGAAAGAATCATTATGGAACTCATAAACAGAGACATAGGGGACCTACAGACACTTGACCCCACCCAGTTCAGCTTTGTAAAGGGCAGATCCTGCCTTTTAAACCTGGTTGACTTTTTCAAAACAGTCACTAGAGCCATTGATGAGGGCAAAGCAGTCCAAACAGCATACCTGGACTTGGCTAAGGCCTTCGACACAATACCCCACTCAGGCATCATAGATAAGCTAAACAGCTTAAAAGTAAACCCTTATGTCACTAGATGGGTTGCAAACTGGCTAAAGGACAGAACCCATAAAGTTAAAATCGCTGGAGCAATGTCAGACTCAAAGCCAGTCACAAGTGGTGTCCCACAGGGATCTGTCCTGGGACCCCTCTTGTTCGGCATTTATTTCTCAGATGTTAAAGCAAACATGGGAGGGCTGTGGCTGACAAAGTTTGCAGATGACTGCAAACTAGGCGCCATAGTCGATACACCAGCAGACACACACATCCTACAAAAAGGCCTCACTGAAACGGACAACTGGTGCCGTAGTCATGGCCTTAAACTAAATGCCAAAAAATGTATAGTCATCCCTTTTGGAAAAAACAAAGTACCCACAAATTATCACATAGACAGCAATCCACTGAGTATGGAAAAAGTAATCAGCGACCTCTCATTTGACACCCACGTTGCCAAAGTGGTTAGAAAAACATTCTACCTTGCACACCTCATCATGAAGGGATTCACATCCAGATCCAAGGGTGTCATTGTACCCCTTTATTCCTCCCTCATCAGACCCATGATTGAGTACAATGCCCCATTTGGTATGTACCTCACCCGGCATTTGCAACAGCTGGAGAGACCAGAAAAGTACCTCACCAAAAGGATCAAGGGTCTCCAACATATGTCTTATTCTGCCAGACTAAAGAAACTTCAGCTCTATTCAGTAGCATACCGCCTGCTCAGAGGTGATCTCTGCCTGACGTACAAGGTCATGTCCAATCAGGATCTGATGGACATGCTCCACCTCAAAAAATCCAAATCCATCAGGACCATGAGAGCTAAAGACTTAAACCTCGGCACAAGTATGAATAGGACATGCTGGAGGGATAGATTCATAACCAAGAGGCTTCCCATGCTTTGGAACAGGATCCCAGTTCGTATTAGGCAGAGCCCCTCACTGACTCTCATCAAGAGAAATCTTGATGAGTGGATGGGAGATCGTAAGTTTACCCCAGGGGTCACATCTGTGTCACTGCTAGACAGGGGCACAGTAAACTAATTCTATTATATAAGGGGACCTTCATTGTGTCAATTACTAGACAGAGGCACAGTATTCTAGATTTATTCTGTACATTTTTGTACCATTTCATGGGGTGGCAAAAGCCACATCACTATGGCTAGGCTTACAAATGCCCCAGGGCAGATAGCCTAGTACTATACTATGAAACTATGAAACTATGAAATATGTCCACACATACAATCCACTAAGGCCAGCCACAACAAGTTGAATCTGTGAATCTTGAGGCAATGTTACACCTGCCCCAAGTACACAGGCAACCCCCAACTAAGAAATACAAATATATGTGAGAGATGCAACCATCTATCCAAACTGGAGGCTGAGCTCCCTCAACTCAGTACTCCCAAAACTAGTCAGGAGGAGAAGGTAACCACACACACCACAAACACAGTCCCACATAGACCTATCACAACTGCAAACCAAAGACATAAACACAGAAAAACATTCCCGGAGGCACAAATTACAAACACAGCACACCAACAGAGGCCTCTAAAGCAGACATCCAATCAAACAACTTCCAAACATAGCACATGCAACACATAGTACACAAAGCTGGTGTGCCAAACAGTCACAGGCCAGAAGGAGAAACAACATGCCTGATACAGTTGTAATAGGTGACTCCATAGCAAGACACACTGCTGTCCCGCACACCAAACTGAACAAGGGAAAGGGTACAGTAAGCTGCCTGTAGGCTGCCACAATACACCACATAACACAAGTATGCAGGTCACCCCAAAGCAAGTAGAAATATGATGCAGTCATAGTCAATGCTGGTGTGAATGACCTGAGATGTACCTCCCTAGACTACATGAAAAGGGACATAGATGAGCTCTCTGATTATGTAGTCCAGGCCGGTATGACACTCACCGTTTGCAGCATCCTACCCTTACCAAGAATGATGCCACAGTACAAACACGGAATGATCAGTTATAGCAAGTGGCACACTTACTGGTGTCATTCCAAGGGGATCCAATGTCTGTCTGCTTGGGATGTCATGCTTGACAAGCCACGCAGCTGTTCCTGGGATGGCTTGCACCTGTTACACCTGGGCGTCTGGATATTGGATAAGGCTTTTGCCACCTCCATAGAGCCTTTCGTAGGCAAGGCTGAAAAGACTAACCCACCACCCTAGAAAACATAAGTGGAAAGAAACATAAGGGTAATGCTGACCAATGCCAGATGTGTAAACCCCAATATGCATGCTTCTGAGGCCATCCACAGTATGGAGAACATCTATGTCTGTGCAGTGACAGAAACCTGCTGCAAGCCTCCTGACAGCACACCAGCACTACCAGGTTATACCACATATCATGCATCATGGCCCCAAAACCTGGAACAAAACATAAAAGGAGGGTGAGTATCCATATTCAGCACAGACACCCATACGTCCAGGTAAATGACAATGCACAAGGCATTGGAGTCCACCCATGTGCAACTAACTGTAGGCAAGACTGCTGTACAGTCTGTCGCATGCTACAGACCACCCTCTCACACACAGGAACCCCACCCAGCCGTCCTGAAGAAACTGGACAGTATGAATGTCCCACCAAATACCAAACAAGGTACCACAAATTACCACATAGGTGGTAAACCATTATGTATGGAAGGAGTAATCAGGGACCTAGGGACACAAGTGGACAGTAACCTGTTATGTGACACTCACATTGCCAATGTGGCTAGGAAGACTGTCTACATTGGACACCGTATCATGAAAGGATTCACATCTACGTCAACAGAGGTCATTGTGCCCCTATACTGTTCTCTTATCACACCCATAATCTAGTACAATGCCTCATATGGGATGTACCTTACCTGACACCTGCAGCAGTTACAAAGACCTCAAAGGTACCTCACCAAGAGGATAAAGGGTCTCAAATATATGTCATATGCTGCCTGGCTGTAGACACCCCAGCTGAATGCAGTCACATACTGCCTACACAGAGGCATTGCATGCCTGTTGTACAAGGCCATGCCCAACACAGGAGTAATGGACATGCTCCACCCCAGAAAACTCAAAGCCATCGGAGCTGTGAGAGTGAGAGATGTCAACCTCAACAAATAATGAAATAGGATGTGCTGGAGGGACAGATACATAATCCAGAGGCTCCCCACACCCTGGACCAGAATCCCACTCCATGTTAGGCAGAGCCCCTCACTGACACTCTTCAACAGGAATCTTGCCAAGTGGATGGATGATCGTATAGTTACACTGTGTCACGTCCAGACAGAGGCACAACAAAGCAAATCATAAATGGCCATAATATTCACATAGCAAGGGGTGGCGAAAGCCACACACACTCTGGCTAGGCTAACAAATGCCCTAGGGTGGATAGCCTAGTATGAACCTATGAACCTATGAAGATACAAATTGTACAGGACACTAAGGATAATCCCAAGGCTTTCACAACTGATGGTAGGAACCGTGTTGGGAATTCAGAGATATGCTCTGAATCACACAAATATCACAAACAACATACCAAACACACACACATATTGCCAACATACATCCTGACAGGTGCAGTGCAAACAACCCCCCCCCTCCCAGAATGCAAAATATCTATCCCAGCAGACTGCTGGCCCCCTGACATTGCAGATGCTGAGGTAACAGCCAGCATCTACAAAGCAAAACACACAGCAGCAATGGTATGAGATGGTGTCCTGGGCTGAGTCCAACATGGACTCCAAGACGAATGGAATGCCAAATCACACTACTGCTCAATGTCAGCCTTACCACAGAATATGTACCCAAAGAGCAGTGTACAATAACAGTGGTCCTTCTCAACAAAGGTGTTGCCTGAATGGATACTGAAAACTACCACCCCAGAATCCTGAGAAGCTTGGTCTGCACAGGTATGGAAAGGATCAGCATGTACCGCAGACATAAAGATATTGGAGACCTACTGACACCAGACCCTACCCAGTGTGGCTTTCTTAAGTGCAGATCCTGCCCCTAAACATGTTTGACTCAATTGAAACAGTCATTAAGGTCATTGATGAGGGCAATGTGGTCCACACAGCGTAGCTGGACCTTGCAAAGGCTTCTATACAATACCATACGTGTTCATTATAGATATGCTCACCAGCTTAGATATAAACCCCTATGTCAGTAGAGGGGTTGCAAACCAGACCAAGGACAGAACAGACATGGTCAGACATGCTGCAGCCATGTCAGACTACAAACCAGATATAACTGGCATCCCACAAGGCTTGGTCCTGGGATCTCCCTCATCTGGTATATATGTCCCATAGGTACAGGCCAACATGGAAGGACTGTGTCTGAACATGTTTGCAGAGGACTACAAACTGCTCACCATATATGATCCATGAGCTGACACAAGCATCCCACAAAAGGGCCACATAGAAACAGACAACTGGTGCCATAGCCATGTCAGCAAGCTAATTGCAGAAAAGTGTATAGTCAACCCCCGTGGATATACAGTAAGTGCCCACCAATTACCACATAAGTGTTAACCCATTACGTACTTAACATGTAATGAGAGACCTGGGGACACAAGGTGATAGATATCCTGCATTGGACAAACATGTGCTGTAGTGTTTATAGAAACATACCATATACCCACCTAATCATGAAAGTTGTCAGATCTAGATAAGAGGTGGTCATTGTGGCTCTGCAGTCATCCTTCATCAGCGTTACAACTGACTACAATAGCCCCTGTGGGATGTACCTCAGCAGACACCTCCATCAACTGTAAAGTCCCCAACAGTACCTCACCAGGAGTATCAAAGAGCTTTCACAGATGCCATGTGTTGCCTGATTAAAAAAAACTGCAGCTACACACACTGCCATACTGCCCACCCAGAGGCAAGCTGTGCCTAATGTATAAAGCCATGTCCAAGCTGGTATCAATAAACATGCTGCACCTTGTACAATCTGAATGGCAGTGAGCTATGCACATGAGAGACCTGAACCCCAGCACTGACTTACATAGGACAAGCTGTACTGCATGATCCATAACACAGAAGCAACCCCCACCCATGAGTAAACTCCCAGTACAGGCTACCCATAGAGTCACTTATCGATTCTCCTCAAGAGGAATCTTGATGAGTGGATGGGAGATGGTAGCTTTATACTGGGTATCACTGTCATGTCACAGGTAGACAGAGGCACAGTATACTAACCATGACATATGTCATGGCAAACTCCACTTACAATGTGTGTCCGACTAGAATTAGAAATGGCCTAGGGCACATCGCTAGTGTTTGCAAATGTACACCTATGTTGTGGAATACACTACCAATGTTGGACAAGCCTGGTTTAAGTAGTTCATATCTGAACATAATGCAACATGGTCAGATGTGCACAACTGGCCCCTAACCAGTCTGTTGTGCTCACTATGGAAATGTAAAGCAGTGATAGGACTAAAGCCCAGGATACTGTCCACCACAGTCAAAGTACTGAACCAGTACACTATACAGTACTACAGTGTTAGGTCAGTGTGAAAGGATGTTGACAACTGTATGCAAAGTATCCCATACAAACCCTGCAGGCACAGTATAATCCTGTTGTGTTCACACACAAAGCAGTTGTACAGTAACTACACAACATGACACACAACACAACCATAAACGGGAGATATTTGTTGAAGTTCACACTCATCCACAAATGTGGTGGGCTGCAGAGTTCAACATATGGAATGCTCACACTGGGTATGCTCACACACTTTGATAAATGAGACATATGTCAGACAACATGCCATGGGAAGGCTGAACTGGGCATGCTCACACACTTAGGCCAAATCTCAGTTTAGCAGTTGGCCACACATATCTGGTATTTTTACGTGTTATTCCAGGAACCAACCACATTACAGCAATCTGCCCAGTGCACACAGTTAAATGACTACAGAGACATACGTGATATAGTGGATCCCTCCCATATGCAAACATCTTCCACAGATACACAAGTTGTTCATACAAACAGGGAATGCTATGGCAATAAAGATGTGCAAACAGTCTATCAGCAGCAAATAATGTGCATTTGACAATTAAACATATGGGTGTAGAGGTCAACACTAGGCTGTTTGCCCTAGGGAATGACAGCTTAGCCAGAGTGTGCTTGGCGTCTGCCTCCCCACAGGATGCACATTCCCCTTTCTAAATACCGATGATGTCAGCACCCTGTAAGTGCAGCAGGAGAAGAGAAACCTCCCAGTAATGCGAATAGCGCGCTCCGCTAATGCGTCCTTCTCAAGTGTCATCACATAGTTAGATAGGGGTTTGAATTCTGCAAATGCTCAGTGTGTGAGTGGGGTTGGTGTGTGTGCAAGTCTGTGGGAGGGAAATGTCCCTTTTGGCAACTGGGAAAACACACTACAGGATGCACATTCCCCTTTCTAAACACTGATGATGTCAGCACCCTATAAGTATAGCAGGAGAAGGGAAACCTTCCAGTAATGCAAATAGCGAGCTCCACTAATGTGTCTGTCTCAAATGTCATAACATAGTTAGGTAGGGGTTTGAATCCTGCAAATGCTCAGTTTGTGTGAGTGGGGTTTGTGTGTGTGCAAGTCTGTGGGAGGGAAATGTCCCTTGTGGCAACTGGGGAAATCACACTACAGGATGCACATTCCCCTTTCTAAACACTGATGATGTCAGCACCCTATACGTACAGCAAGAGAAGGCAAACCTCCAAGTAATGCGAATAGCGCGCTCCGCTAATGCGTCCGTCTCAAGTATCATAATATAGTTAGGTAGGGGTTAGAATCCTGCAAGTGTGTGTGTTTAGCTGAGGGGGGTTATTGTGTGTGAGGGAAATGTCCCTTTTGGCAACCAGGAGAACAGACTACAGGATTCACATTCCCCTTTCTAAACACTGATGATGTCAGCACCCTATAAGTACAGCAAGAGAAGGGACACCTCCCAGTAATGTGAATAGCGCGCTCTGCTAACACATCCGTCTCGAGTGTTATAACATAGTTAGGTAGGGGTTTGAATCCTGCAAATAGCAAGTGTGTGTGTTTGGCTGAGGGGGAATTGTGTGTGCGGGAAATGTACCTTTTGGCAACTAGGAGAACAGACTACAGGATGCACATTCCCCTTTCTAAACACTGATGATGTCAGCACCCTATAAGTACAGCAGGAGAAGGAGAGCTTCTTAGTAATGTGAATAGCGTGCTCCGCTAATGCGTCTGTCTCGAGTGTCATCACATAGTTAGGTAGGGGTTTGAATCCTGCAAGTGTGTGTGTTTGGCGAGGGGGGTTAGTGTCTGTGCGAGGGAAATGTCCCTTTTGGCAACTAGGAGAACAGACTACAGGATGCACATTCCCCTTTCTAAACACTGATGATGTCAGCACCCTATAAGTACAGCAGGAGAAGGGAAACCTCCCAGTAATACGAATAGCGCGCTCCGCTCATGCGTCCGTCTCGAGTGTCATAGCATAGTTAGGTAGGGGTTTGGATCCTGCAAATGGCAAGTGTGTGTGTTTGGTTGAGGGGGGTTAGTGTGTGTGTGTGTGTGTGTGAGGGAAATGTCCCTTTTGGCAACTAGGAGAACAGACTACAGGATGCATATTCCCCTTTCTAAACACTGATGATGTCAGCACCCTATAAGTACAGCAGGAGAAAGGGAGCCTCCCCATAATGCAAATAGCACGCTCCGCTAACGCGTCTGTCTTGAATATCATCACATAGTTAGGTAGGGGTTTGAATCCTGCAAGTGTGTGTGTTTGGCTGAGGGGGGTTAGTGTGTGTGCGAGGGAAATGTCCCTTTTGGCAACTAGGAGAACAGACTACAGGATGCACATTCCCCTTTCTAAACACTGATGACGTCAGCACCCTATAAGTACAGCAGGAGAAGGAAAACCTCCCAGTAATGCGAATAGCGCACTCCGCTAATGCATCCGTCTTGAGTGTCATAACCATAGTTAGGTAGGGGTTTAAATATGGCAAGTGTGTGTGTTTGGCTGAGGGGGGTTATTGTATGTGAAAGAAATGTCCCTTTTGGCAACTAGGAGAACAGACTACAGGATGCACATTCCCCTTTCTAAACACTGATGATGTCAGCACCCTACAAGTACAGCAGGAGAAGGTATGTGGCATGGACAATGACTGAGTCATATGTGTCCATGCCTCTCACTGACCTGTATGCTTGTGTTATGTGGTGGACCATAGTGCCCCACAGGCATATCACTGTGACCTTCACCTTGTCCAGCCTGGTGAGCATGACCATACTGTACCAGACAATAAAGGTAGCTAACACAACTGTGGCAGGTGTGTTATCTAGCCGTACAGGTTGTGACTGGCACACAGGATTTGTATGCTATGTGTTATGTGTGATGTGTTCAGGCATAACGTATGCCTGTGTGCCAGCTGCAGAGGTGTGTGCCGCTCAGGCAAGATGCTATTCTAAGGCTCCACGAATGGCCCATTGTGTTCACGTGCTTGTATTGCTGTCAGTGTAGGTCTACATCAGACTGGTATTGTAGTCACTGTAGTATTGCATGCCACCTGACAGGTTATGCCAGTACTGGGTTCAGAGTGCTTAGTCCCCAGTTTGGCTATGTGGTTCCATCTCATACATGTGTTGTATGTCCATGTGTAGGGAGAGGGTTGACTGTGTACATGTGGCAGCTGTGACATTGCCACATGACCCACATATTCCACAACTGTAGCATAGAGGTGACTGACAACTGACCTTTGAACATGCTACCATATTATTGTGATTGCCATGGTGATTAACAGCACATAGGGCCAATGGGGAACAAGGTACATAGGTTCATAGGTTCATAGCGTCATACTAGGCAATCTGCCCCAGGGCATTTAAGAACCTAGCCAGAATGTGTTTGGCTGTCACCATCCATTGTAAATATATTTTGCCATGCCCTTTTCTGAGGTTAGTATACTGTGCCTCTGTCTAACAGTGACACAGAAGTGATACCCAGGGTAAACATACAATGTCCCATCCACTCATCAAGATTCCTCTTGAAGAGAGTCAATGAGGGATTCTGCCTAACCTGGACTGGGATTTTATTCCAGAGTGAAGTGAGCCTCTGGGTTATGAATCTGTCCCTCCAGCATGTCCTATTTATTTCAGTGCTGAGGCTCAGGTCTCTCAAGTTTGTATCCCGATGGGATTTGGATATTCTCAGGTGCAGCATGCCCATTAATTCCGGGTTCGACATGGTGTTATACATTAGGCACAGATCGCCTCTGAACAGGCGGTATGCCACTGAGTAGAGCTGGTAAAATCTCAAGATAATCCACACCAGAAGTTACGAACACAGTTCAAATATCTAGCAAAATGAATCCACCGGATTTGCTAAAACCACAAATATATTTAATGCAAATATAAAACAGCGATTTCAAACGTCAAGCACTTTCACTAGGCTAAGCTAGCTTCATCAGAACGGTTAAAACAGCTGATTACTCTTCATTTTAAATGACAAAACGCGCCAAAAACTAAGAAGCCATATTTAAAGCAACATAATATAAATAAAAACTTATACAAATATAGTAAATTCATTATTACGAAAATGTATAACTATATAAATACAATTATTATTGTATTAAAGACAAAGGAACTTTAAAAGACATGATTTACTCTTTTGGAAAGAAAATTAACAGTATTAATGCTTTAAAATTAGATAATGCATATTTAAACCACTGTTTATCCTTACATATTGTGCCTATGGGTTTAAGGTTTTACAAAATGCCTCTAGGGATTGATATTAATATAGAGGTTGAAACTGAATTTAACACTTTGTTTGACAATTTCGGATTTCAGTACATGAAATTACTTATCAAACACAATGATGTTAAACTGTGTAAACTTTTACTTGAGGTAGAAAATTTAAACAATTTAATTACACAGGATTTAGCCTATGCCCAATGGGAGAATTTATTCCACAAACAATTTTCGACTGCTGAGGTCAGAGCAAGGAATGCTTTTGAACGAAAGCACAGAAAATTAGACAGAGATAGAGAACAATATAGAAGAAATATGTGTTATAAGTGGAATTACAACAGACAGGACAAGGACAAAACAGTTTACACTTACCAAGGGGAAGACGCTAGTAGAGATGCCAATTATGATAAGTTTTTTTACGCGTCCGGAGAGAAGAATCAGGGGAATTGGAAGAAAGCAGGAAAGTGGAAAAAGAAATGGTAAACACTATGGAAAACAGTAATAGTGATTCCGTTCTACTTGAACAAACTGGAATTGTTACTAACAATGTTGCTAGTGAATATAAAAGTTTCAAAATTTATAATTTTAGTAGCATGAAATTAAGGGCAACACATTTCGACCTATTATCTAAGGGATTTAATTTTATCCCAACCCCTAAATTTAGTCTTGTTGACAATATTTTAGAACTTAAGAAATACACTAGGAAACTAAATTTAGCACTTATGTTTAGTAACAATGACAATAAAGATCAAGAATACAGTAAGGGATCACTAGGGTTAAAAAAGAAAAGTTCATTTATACCACTCAGCCACCCTAGTGTGCAGATATATGGCCAAGTGGTGACCAATGATATATACAGACTTTACAAACATAAAAGGAAGTTTCAAATCAAGCAAAATTTATCCACTGAAGAAAGGAAAACTTTATTGGAACTACAGAAGGATACCAACATACGTATAATGAAACCTGACAAGGGTGGAGGCATAGTAATATTTGACACCATTACTTACAATGCCAACATCCTTGACATATTACATCATTCAGGGAATTATACAGTATCTTCTGTTAATGAGGTAAATATAGCCTATAATAGGATTGACATGTACCTAGAAGAGTACCTATTGGAACATAGAATAACTGAAGAAATGTACAGCTATATGACAGTGGAACATCCAGTCTTAGCTACCATTATAGGGATACCAAAGGTACACAAAAATCAAGATAATCCACCATTCCGTCCTATAATTTCAGGAAGTAGATCCAAAACGTTTCCAATTGGTGTAGTAATAGACACACTATTGAAACCCATTTATAATGAAGTGAAACATCTTGTAAAAGATTCATGGGAATTTTTAAAAAACTATCCCATTGATAAGTATTATCAAGGTATTTTATTTAGCACAATAGATGTCATAGATCTATTTAGTTCCATACCCATGGATGAAGGTATAGACGCCTTCACCAATAGTTTAAGAAAACACACCAAAATGTCATGGGATAGAATCCAACTATTGGCAGAACTAATGAGTATTATATTAGACAACAATTTTATTTTCCATGAAGGGGAAATATTCAGGCAGACCAGGGGGGTTGCTATGGGAGCAGCTTGTGCTCCCATATACGCCAACCTGGTCATGCTTGAATGGGAGGAACAGCATGTATTGGATGGTATACATGATAAATCTATCATATATTATTCCAGATTCCTCGATGACATCTACATTTTATGGAATGGGAGTCCTGACTCTTTTGCCACATTTATTAACTACATTAACAGCAGTAGTAATTTTTTAAAGTTTACTTCTGTGGCTAATGAATATGGTGTACCGTATCTAGACACTCTGATTACTACTGACGGGGACAGATTGAAGTCCACTGTATTTAGAAAGGACACCTTCACTAATTCTTATGTGGACTTCAACAGTTTTCACCCTAGAAAAGTGAAAAGAAACATTTATAAAGGACAATGTGTAAGGGCAGTAAGAATGTGTTCAAATTATAATGACATGGTTAAGGAAATTGACTACATCACATCTCTGTTTTTGGATAGAGGATATGATAACGATTTGATGGTGGACATTTCTGCATATGTGATAAGTCAATGGGGGGTCAAATATAAGCCATGACTTGGGTCCTATAGTACATCAAAATCATTAGTAAACAATGATATTACAGAACAACAAGCTATGGATCTAGTAGTATCACAAGCAACAGATACCACATATTATAGAGCTTGTATTCTGGAATTTGGTCCTTACAGTCAATATATTAAAAACATTATTATTAAAAATTGGCATCTTTTAACCAAAGACAAAGAAATAGGTGAGAAGCTGGGAGTAGAACCCAAATTTGTTAACAAAATGGGTATGAATATCAAGAGAATCCTAGAAACAGGATGTAAGTTAAAATACAGTGGAAGTGCACATACTTCGAGATGTGGGACATGCAAACAGTGTCATAGTATTTATACAATGAGTTCAATCACATTAGGAAATGAGAATAGAACTAAAATATATCCAGTCAAGGGCAATTGTAAATCTAGGATGGTAGTATACATCGCTCTGTGCACAGTCTGCCCTTCATTTTATGTGGGCAAGACTGAAAGACTATTAAGACAACGGATATATTCACATTTATACTGCATAAAAAACAAAGACACAAAAAATGCACTTGCTAGGCATATTTTAAAAGAAGGGAAAGAGCATAAATTTGAATTTGCCATAATAGAGGCAGTCAAGACTAATCCCAGAGGTGGCAATATAAAAAACTTATTAGCTTACAGAGAATTATATTGGCAAGTCCTAACGGACGCCACCAGAATACCTGGTATTAATGACTGATTTACTATTAAGCCCCTCTTGATGTTGAATAACCATTAGAGGTATATAAAGTATAATTATTTCAATAGTTAAAATATTTGTACAATAAATAAGAAACACAAATTTATTAATTTTTCAATTTTTTAATTTTAAAAATTCATAAGTCTTGAATTATTTTAAAGCACACATTTAATTATTTAATTATTTGATCACGCATAATAATTGTATTCATATTGTTATACATTTTCGTAATAATGAATTTACTATATTTGTATAAGTTTTTATTTATATTATGTTGCTTTAAATATGGCTTCTTAGTTTTTGGCGCGTATTGTCATTTAAAATGAAGAGTAATCAGCTGTTTTAACCGTTCTGATGAAGCTAGCTTAGCCTAGTGAAAGCGCTTGATGTTTGAAATCGCTGTTTTATATTTGCATTAAATATATTTGTGGTTTTAGCAAATCCGGTGGATTCATTTTGCTAGATATTAGAACTGTGTTCGTAACTTCTGGTGTGGATTATCTTGAGATTTTACTAGTGTGGTTCCATAGGAGACGAGGTTGTTTCTGGTGTTGCTCAATGGATTCGTTTCACAGCTCTACAGCCGGTGCTTCCCCTGTACATGGAAAAGATTTGGCGGACCTCAGGGCGGAGGTTTCGGCTTTAAGAGGTGAAGTTGCCAAAATGCTGGAATTGTTTAGCAAGATCCCTGGATTTGTTTCTACACAGAAGGATTTACCCTCTGCATTTAATGAAGGTACTGTGACCACATTTTCTTTGCAAAACATGAGAACGCCAATAAACATTTCTGATAGCAAAAGGTCCACTAGTATACCGGATACTTCCTCTCCTGGTATACCTAACGGACAAGGACATAATGTTTTACCTAGTGGTGTCATAGATTTACCTACCAACAATTTTAATGACTATGACAAGACTGCACTGTCGGAATTCACGTTTGACTTTTCGTTTGGTAATTTGACTGAGGAAGCGAAACGCATTGGTACAAAACCGAAACAGTCCCAATTTACCCGGACATATGCCAATGTTTCTGGGACTAACAAAAAGGACAAAGGGACTGGTCGACAGGCTATTTCTGTTACAAAGCAACATAATTTGAAAGATTTTTTGGGGCAGGAATGCAAATTCGACAACAGTCATTGGGGAACCAAATCTGACTGTTGTGTTAAAGACATAGGAACTTTAAAAGACATGATTTACTCTTTTGGAAAGAAAATTAACAGTATTAATGCTTTAAAATTAGATAATGCATATTTAAACCACTGTTTATCCTTACATATTGTGCCTATGGGTTTAAGGTTTTACAAAATGCCTCTAGGGATTGATATTAATATAGAGGTTGAAACTGAATTTAACACTTTGTTTGACAATTTCGGATTTCAGTACATGAAATTACTTATCAAACACAATGATGTTAAACTGTGTAAACTTTTACTTGAGGTAGAAAATTTAAACAATTTAATTACACAGGATTTAGCCTATGCCCAATGGGAGAATTTATTCCACAAACAATTTTCGACTGCTGAGGTCAGAGCAAGGAATGCTTTTGAACGAAAGCACAGAAAATTAGACAGAGATAGAGAACAATATAGAAGAAATATGTGTTATAAGTGGAATTACAACAGACAGGACAAGGACAAAACAGTTTACACTTACCAAGGGGAAGACGCTAGTAGAGATGCCAATTATGATAAGTTTTTTTACGCGTCCGGAGAGAAGAATCAGGGGAATTGGAAGAAAGCAGGAAAGTGGAAAAAGAAATGGTAAACACTATGGAAAACAGTAATAGTGATTCCGTTCTACTTGAACAAACTGGAATTGTTACTAACAATGTTGCTAGTGAATATAAAAGTTTCAAAATTTATAATTTTAGTTGCATGAAATTAAGGGCAACACATTTCGACCTATTATCTAAGGGATTTAATTTTATTCCAACCCCTAAATTTAGTCTTGTTGACAATATTTTAGAATTTAAGAAATACACTAGGAAACTAAATTTAGCACTTATGTTTAGTAACAATGACAATAAAGATCAAGAATACAGTAAGGGATCACTAGGGTTAAAAAAGAAAAGTTCATTTATACCACTCAGCCACCCTAGTGTGCAGATATATGACCAAGTGGTGACCAATGATATATACAGACTTTACAAACATAAAAGGAAGTTTCAAATCAAGCAAAATTTATCCACTGAAGAAAGGAAAACTTTATTGGAACTACAGAAGGATACCAACATACGTATAATGAAACCTGACAAGGGTGGAGGCATAGTAATATTTGACACCATTACTTACAATGCCAACATCCTTGACATATTACATCATTCAGGGAATTATACAGTATCTTCTGTTAATGAGGTAAATATAGCCTATAATAGGATTGACATGTACCTAGAAGAGTACCTATTGGAACATAGAATAACTGAAGAAATGTACAGCTATATGACAGTGGAACATCCAGTCTTAGCTACCATTATAGGGATACCAAAGGTACACAAAAATCAAGATAATCCACCATTCCGTCCTATAATTTCAGGAAGTAGATCCAAAACGTTTCCAATTGGTGTAGTAATAGACACACTATTGAAACCCATTTATAATGAAGTGAAACATCTTGTAAAAGATTCATGGGAATTTTTAAAAAACTATCCCATTGATAAGTATTATCAAGGTATTTTATTTAGCACAATAGATGTCATAGATCTATTTAGTTCCATACCCATGGATGAAGGTATAGACGCCTTCACCAATAGTTTAAGAAAACACACCAAAATGTCATGGGATAGAATCCAACTATTGGCAGAACTAATGAGTATTATATTAGACAACAATTTTATTTTCCATGAAGGGGAAATATTCAGGCAGACCAGGGGGGTTGCTATGGGAGCAGCTTGTGCTCCCATATACGCCAACCTGGTCATGCTTGAATGGGAGGAACAGCATGTATTGGATGGTATACATGATAAATCTATCATATATTATTCCAGATTCCTCGATGACATCTACATTTTATGGAATGGGAGTCCTGACTCTTTTGCCACATTTATTAACTACATTAACAGCAGTAGTAATTTTTTAAAGTTTACTTCTGTGGCTAATGAATATGGTGTACCGTATCTAGACACTCTGATTACTACTGACGGGGACGGATTGAAGTCCACTGTATTTAGAAAGGACACCTTCACTAATTCTTATGTGGACTTCAACAGCTTTCATCCTAGAAAAGTGAAAAGAAACATTTATAAAGGACAATGTGTAAGGGCAGTAAGAATGTGTTCAAATTATAATGACATGGTTAAGGAAATTGACTACATCACATCTCTGTTTTTGGATAGAGGATATGACAATGATTTGATGGTGGACATTTCTGCATATGTGATAAGTCAATGGGGAGTCAAATATAAGCCATTACTTGGGTCCTACAGTACATCAAAATCATTAGTAAACAATGAAATTACAGAACAACAAGCTATGGATCTAGTAGTATCACATGCAACAGATACCACATATTATAGAGCTTGTATTCTGGAATTTGGTCCTTACAGTCAATATATTAAAAACATTATTATTAAAAATTGGCATCTTTTAACCAAAGACAAAGAAATAGGTGAGAAACTGGGAGTAGAACCCAAATTTGTTAACAAAATGGGTATGAATATCAAGAGAATCCTTGAAACAGGATGCAAGTTAAAATACAGTGGAAGTGCACATACTTCGAGATTGGGACATGCAAACAGTGTCACAGTATTTATACAATGAGTTCAATCACATTAGGAAATGTGAATAGAACTAAAATATATCCAGTCAAGGGCAATTGTAAATCTAGGATGGTAGTATACATCGCACTGTGCACAGTCTGCCCTTCATTTTATGTGGGCAAGACTGAAAGACTATTAAGACAACGGATATATTCACATTTATACTGCATAAAAAACAAAGACACAAAAAATGCACTTGCTAGGCATATTTTAAAAGAAGGGAAAGAGCATAAATTTGAATTTGCTATAATAGAGGCAGTCAAGACTAATCCCAGAGGTGGCAATATAAAAAACTTATTAGCTTACAGAGAATTATATTGGCAAGTCCTAACGGACGCCACCAGAACACCTGGTATTAATGACTATTTTACTATTAAGCCCCTCTTGATGTTGAATAACCATTAGAGGTATACAAAGTATAATTATTTCAACAGTGAAAGTATTTATACAACAAATAAGAAACACAAATTTATTAATTTTTCAAAATTCATGAGTTTTGAATTATTTTAAAGCATACATTTAATTATTTGATCACGCATAATAATTGTATTTATATTGTTATACATTTTCGTAATAATGAATTTACTATATTTGTATAAGTTTTTATTTATATTATGTTGCTTTAAATATGGCTTCTTAGTTTTTGGCGCGTTTTGTCATTTAAAATGAAGAGTAATCAGCTGTTTTAACCGTTCTGATGAAGCTAGCTTAGCCTAGTGAAAGCGCTTGACGTTTGAAATCGCTGTTTTATATTTGCATTAAATACATTTGTGGTTTTAGCAAATCCGGTGGATTCATTTTGCTAGTTATTTGAACTGTGTTCGTAACTTCTGGTGTGGATTATCTTGAGATTTTACTAGTGTGGTTCCATACGAGACGAGGTTGTTACTGAGTAGAGCTGGGGTTTATTTAACCGGTCAGCATATGGCATCTGTTTGAGCCCTTTGATCCTCTTGGTGAGGTACTTGTGGGGTCTTTCCAGTTGCTGCAGGTGTCTGGTAAGGTACATCCCGACAAGGGGATTGTACTCAATTATGGGCCTGATGAGGGATGAGTAAAGAGGCATGATGTCCTCCCCTGATGTAGATGTGAATCCCTTCATGATGGGGTGGGCTATATACAATGTCTTTCTAACCACTTTGGCCATGTGGTTGTCAAATGAGAGATTGCTATCAACTTGGGTTCCCAGGTCCCTAATTACTTCTTCTGTACGTAATGGAGTACCACCTATGTGGTACTTTGTGGGCACTTTGTTTTTGCCAAAGGGGATGACTATACACACTTTTGCATTCATCTGGAGGCCATGGCTCTGGCACAAGTTGTCTGTTTCTATGATGCCCCTTTGGAAGATGCTTGTGTCAGCTGGAGAGTCGATTATGGCGGCCAGTTTGCAGTCATCTACATATTTGGTCAGCCACAGTCCTTCCATGTTGGCCTGTACCTCCGATAAATATATACCAAACAAGAGAGGTCCCAGGACTGAGCCTTGCGGGACACCACTCGTAACTGGTTTGGAGTATGGCATGGCTCCAGCAATTCTAACCATGTGGGTTCTGTCCTTGAACCAGTGTGCAATCCATCTAGTGACATAGGGGCTTATATTTAAGCTGGTGAGCTTCTCTAGAATGCCCGAGTGGGGTATTGTTTTGAAGGCTTTTGGGAGGTCCAGGTATGCTGTATGAACCACCTTCCTCACAATGGCCTTGGTGACTGTTTCAAAGAAATCAACCAGGTTTGAGAGGCAGGATCTGCCCTTAACAAAGCCAAACTGGGTATGAACCAGTGTCTGTAGGTCCACAATATCTATATTTATGTGGTCCATGATGATCCTTTCCATAGCTCTGCAGACCAAGCTAGTGTGGCTTATGGGGTGATAGTGTCCAGGATCCGTTGAGGCATCACCTTTCTGTAGAGGGACCACTGTTGCTGTACACCACACTTTGGACACATATCCTGTAGTAAGGCTGGGATTGAACAGTAGGTTTATGTTTGGTAGTAGCACGTCTTGGAGGTCATGTAGGACACAGCCTGGGACACTGTCTCGTCCCATTGATGCAGTGTGTATTGCTTTGGAGAGGGTGGCTCTTACCTGAGCATCTGAGATGTCAGGGGGGCAGCACTCTGCTGGGATACATATTTGCCCTTTCAGTGTGGAGGGGGGTGAGAAGTTTGCACTGAACCTGTCAGCTAGAATGTTGGCAATGTCTGTGGATTTGGTGTTTCTATTGACATTTTGGACTACCTCTGAGCATATCTGGGAATTACCACCCAGGTTCCTAACATAACTAAAGAAAGCCTTGTGATTATCCTTAGTGTCCTGTGCAATTTCTCTCGAAGCTGGCCTTAGACAATCTTATGAGTGCCTGTAGTTATTTGCTAATACTGATCAGTGATGCCTTCCCTATTTGGGAATTTGCTGTATCATTTAGTAGCTTCCTCCTTCTATTGTGTAGTTTGTTTATGGTTGGGGTCCACCAGACAGGATGTCTGCCTTTGGAGGATTGGGTCTTGGTTTTATTCGGGATCACATGATCCATGCATTCCTGAAGGTGTCCATAGAATGCGTTTATAGAGGAATCTGCGGTCTGGTCTGTAGTTTCCACAGGCCCGGGTGCTTTGAAGGTTTCCACCTCAGTTTTGAGGAGTGTGAATTTGCTTTAGAGAAGTTGTTCACTGTGGTGTTCTGGGCAGGGGGTGGGGTCGGGATGTGAATATCCAGTGAGATTAGTTTATGGTCCGATCTTACCAGTGAGGGATACACTTCTGGTCTGGAGAATAGAGTCCCCATGTTGGTGATGATCAGGTCCAGTATGTTTCCCCTTCTTGTGGGAGTGGTAACAAGTTGTTCCATAGCATTTGAGCTCATATATTCTAGGAATCTTTGGCCTAGGGTGTTGGAGCTAGAGTCATGCTCCCAGTCCATGTTTGGGTAGTTGACGCCCAATATAATGGTGTTTGGAGAGACCTTCATATTTCCACTGTTCACAGGACAGCCGAGTGCAGTTCTTGGGTTTGCGAGGGTGGTCTGTAGCAGGCTATAACCTGGAAGGCAGTTTCACCCATTGTTAGTTGCACATGGATAGTCTCTGATGCTTGGTGCTTTGCCACCAACCTGGAGGTGTGGGTATCTTTGATGAATATCAATACTCCCCCTCCATTTGTGGTTCGTTCCAAGTTTTGGGGCTGAAAAGCATGGTATGAGGTTAAACCTGGTAGTGCTGGTGTGCTCTCAGTAGCCCTGAACCAGGCATCTGTTACTGCACAGATATCGATGTTCTACATGCCAAGGAGAGTTTTGGGTGCATGCATCTTGAGGTTTAGACTTCTGGCGTTGGGTAGCATTAATCTTAGTTTCTTATCCCTTGTGATACCTATGAAGGTGGGTTTGTCATTTGAGCCTTGCCTAACATAGGCACTATGGGGGTAGCAAGGGCCTTTGCCAATATCTGAAAGCCCAGGGGTGACAGGTGCAGGCCATCCCTAGCGAAGCAGGTGGTTCAACAGAAGATGAATATGTGAGGGTGTAGTGCCTGTGATTAGTTAGCAGTAGTATATATGACTGCTCACGTGGACACATGCCAGGTAAATCATATGCAATGTGTCAAAGGCAATGTACATGTGAACAGGACAAACAGTGACATTCTGTCAAGTGAGACATGGACATACATATAGTAAGCTATGCAGATGGCACTAGGAGTCCACAGAAGCTCTATAACTATGCATTGCAAATGGGATCAGTAGTCCAGGGTAATTGCAAGCAAACATGCATGCAAACAAAGCTACAGTAAACAGGGCTGCATGTAGTCCATTGTACAACAAACAAGCTGCACCACTTCCAGTAGGTAACACTGCAAATATGCAGGCACTATGCACATGTACATGGAAATACATGGGTCAGATGGCTAGGGTCCTGTCTCAGCACACACAAGTGTACAGACCATGTACTGTCAGGATGTACAATAACTGGATGGAAACCCATGTGCTCATACCTGCAGTAATACACATGTCAAATAACAGACACTGAGCCTTCACTCAGTGGTTCCATACTTAGTAGGATGTATGCTACCTGGCCTGCCACCACAGTATCCCTGACATATATGGGGACTCTCCCTCCTGTGACAGTTAGTTTTGTGTGTTGGGGCTGTCTAGCATGGTATGAGATGTGAGCTTGCAGTGCTAGGGTGCTCCTGTGTGTCCTGTACCAGTCGTGTAGTACTGCACACATATCAACATCCTCAAACATCCGCATTGCAGAGTCCAGTGTGGGCAACATGCCACTTGCAGTTTACATGTCCATCATTGCGTATTACTACATTCATTACCTTATCCCCTGTGCTACCTATGTATGTAGCCTTCTGTTGACATCATTACCACCAGTATGCCAACATGTGCAGATGATACACTATGGTACTTACCATGGGTGTAGACAACAGTACATGACAATCACACCCTTACTGCATCAGGCATGCTGTGATATACCCACAATTAATTCAGCACACAGTACTGTTAACAACATGATACTATTACTACACATCTATGTGGTCACCCTGTGCATCAGCAACATGTTAACCTGTACCTGCACAGTTGTTACAGATTGCAGGAGCTGGCACAGTTTCATCACATGCACAGGGTGTGAACTTGGTATGCCTGAGTCAGCCACCGATACCACCAATTGACATGTATGTGTATGTGTGTTGGTGAGGGACAGCAGTAGAAGGTGGGGCAATGTTGATGCAGTGTGTGCGTGTATGCGGTAGCCCTAGGTGTTGTCAATTCGCATGTGTGTATGGATGCACACAGTTCCACCTCATGGCTGCCATATACTGGTGTTTGTGGACAGCCACAGACTGTACCTGCCAGGTCATACAGATCAGTGTCTCTGGCCATGGACACGGTACCTGTGCCTTGCAGGGATGCTACGGACCATATCCGGTACCAACCCAGACTGGGTACTGTCATCAGAACAGGTGTTCATTGACTGGACACAGATCTCTGTCAGGCCTGGCCAGAGCCATGTGCACGTGGTCTCCTGGGGCGGTCTGATGACAGCACAGACCCAGTATTGCTGGGGCTGCTGCTGGCACTACAGGGGCGGCCGCGGCCCTGTTGTCGTCCGGGATGACTGCCAGCTGCTGCTGTTGCTGGCATATGGCCAGGTTGATGCCTCAACCGTCCACCATCACCCTGGCTCATGAACATGTAGTTGTGGAACCGGTCTAATATGTTCCCACAACGTCTGTCTATGACATCGATGAAATCACGGATGGCAGCCGCAATGTCACGCATACTGTCAGTCATGGCTGTGCGACATGCTGTCAGCTCCCTCAGACCCTGTCTGGTGTACTGTTCCATACGTGACTGTGCCTGCATGACAGCCCAAAACATAGCTGAGGTTGTAAGACCTCTGTGGGCATGTCTGACAGGGGCAGTACGCCCATGGATGCTCCCACGAGAACCCCTGGACATCTGTCTGTGTGGTACCATCTCTGGGCCATGCCCATGGCTGCTGTGTGGGGAGGCATGTGCCACAGATACCACATTACCCTGGTCAATGCCCACTGTATGCTGTCCATCACCTAGGGACATTGGTGACAAAGGGTGTATTGGCAGGATAACTGTGCGCATTGATGGGGTCGACAGCTGTGTACTGTCAATCGGCTGACCAGTGGCAGACCCTGGCAAACCTTCCTGTGCCATTACTCAGATGTCATCATTATCAGTACCCATGGCATCTGATTCAGGTTCCCTGCTACATGACACCAGAGCAGCACCAGAACTTGTGGAAGGGAAACAGGAAACACAGTTTACAATGTCTACACATTACCCGTGATGCACACATGCACACATGCACAGGTGCACACATGCACACATGCACAGGTGCACACATGCACAGGTGCACACATGCGCACATGCACAGGTGCACACATGCACAGGTGCACACATGCGCACATGCACACATGCACAGGTGCACATGCACATGCGCACATGCACATGCACACATGCACATGCACATGCACACATGCACACATGCATGCACAGGTGCACACATGCACATGCACAGGTGTACACATGCACACATGCACATGCGCACATGCGCACATGCACATGCGCACATGCACACATGCACACATGCACACTTGCACACATGCACAGGTGCACACATGCACACATGCACACATGCACAGGTGCACACATGCACACGTACACATGCACACAGTTTCACACAATTGTACAGTACTCAGTATGTGTGATATCAACACACAGACACCGACACACCTACATGCATACAAAGAGCACTACTAAGTGAGCCTAATATTACTATTACTATCAAGACTATTACAGGTATTGTTAATACACACTCACCAGCATGGATAGGCTGCATTGCTGTTACACCGGAGGGACCTGCAGACGTGAAGAAACTAATGTCAGTGGGCACAACTGTGCCATTGTTACTGAGTATGATACAGGTCAGTAGTACAACAGTCGCCTTTCACAGGTCAGCTGCTAATATTGAGGATATCACACTTGCACATTAAATACTATGGTGACAGCTACAAACCAAGGACACACCTCACACATGCATTAACTACCAGTGTACACAACAGTCAACTATACATATGGCATATTACCTGCACGCTCACTGTCTTGCTGCTGCGTGGCTCCAGCCTCCATCATAATGCATGTCTGCTGCTGTTGTTGTTGCTGGCGTTCTGGAGCCACTACACTCATGAGTAGTCCTTCCAGTCTGGTGAGTGGGGGATGTGTAGCCACCCCACCACCTGTGGCGACCTGTTGCCTGTGGATATCCGACGCACGCTGATGGACATTTCTGATTAAATCACTGCAGTGATGTCGTACCTGCTCATATGTCCTATTATGTGTGCCTATGTCATTTACCCGATGGACCAGGTCTTGCCACAGTGCAGCCCTCTCCTGCTGATTCTGGCTGGTGCGGGAAAAGAGTATTGCATAATCCCGCACCAGGCTCTGGTGTATCTCCTCATCCTCAGCTGTGGAGTAAGTGGGATTCCACAGGTGAGCCATGTACCTGAAAAAGAAAATAACCTGATATCAGCAATATATGTCAGCAGAATTTGGCACACATACTACACATGCTACTCGACTGTTATGATACAACATATCTCACATATATAGCATCTGTCTGTCTATTGGTGGATACACATGTAAATGGCCAGGTATTAGTGCTCAGCCAGCAACTGTGCAACAGTACCTGGCACACTCCATACGACATACTACCAAACCCCAGCAGTCAGAACACTGATTCAGGTCAAGAGCACCTCCTCACTCTGGGGGTTTGTATCTAGGTACTGTATGGCCTACATCATCAACTACTGTGAGCTGACCACACACTAATTGCCCTGGATATACATATCCCACCTCCACCACCAGCACAAACGACTATAGTGAATAACATTTCAGATGCAAACTTTACACTTTGTAACAGTGACATGGTATCCTTTCAGCCCACTGGGCCAGTGGCAGATACAACCCACAATGCTGACCCCTACACAAATGCTTTCTACAGACATCTCCGAGAATGCATGGATCATGCAATCCCATATATGACCAAGACACTCTCCACAAAGGGACAGCATCCTGTCTGGTGGACCCCAGCCATAGACAGATTGTATTACAGAAGATGGAAGCTACTGCAAGACAGAGCATAATTCCATAAAGGGAAGGCATGTCTGAGCAGCACTAGTAAGGATCTATTTTCCATCATACAAACATCCATGGGCAACTTTGAGAGGGAAATCAAGAGGGACACTACAGATAATCAGAAGGCCTTCTTCAGTTATGTTAGCAACCTGGTCAGAATCCATCCTCTATGCCCATAGTTAGTACACAACAACAAATATTTCACTGAAACCACAGATATTGACAACATTGTGGCAGACAGGTTCAGTGCAGGTGTCACCCTGCCCTCTCCCCCAAAATAAGACATAGTTATCCCAGCTGACTGTAACCTCCCGTCATCACAGATGTCCAGGTGAGAGCCGCCTCATGAAAGCAGAATACACAACATGACTGGGACCTGATGGTATCCCCAGTTGCATGCTACATAAACTCTGACAGGAGCTAAACACACATATAGAAGTGCTATGTAACACTAGCCTGACTACAGGATATGTACCTGTACACTGGCGCACAGCAGCAGTGGTTCCACTCCACGAAGGAGGCACCTCAACATACCAATACAATACAACACAATACATTACATTACAATACAATACTATACAATATGCTATTGCCCCTGGGACTACAGCAGCATACTGTTCTGCTACCCTGACCATTGTGACACATGTGGTGTGATGGTACCTGCTGCTGTCACACAGTTACACAGGGTGACTCATATGGCATATTACCTATCTGACTAACATTCAGCAGGGGTATGTGTGACATGTACTCATGGGGAGTCTTGCTTCTTAACACTGTGTGGTTTATTGCAGGGTATGTCTTATCAGTGGGTAGGAACTTTTACCTACACATGTGCTCTCTATTGCAGTGGCATGGACGACACACAGCAGTTATTTAGGTTGTGGATGGTGTGAGGTGTTACTATGGTTGTTGGACATCTGTCATGGGTGTGACTTACGTATGTAAATCCAGGAGTGGTAACCTCTATGTGGGTAGTATGTGTGTACTCTGTGGTGTTGTCAGTCACTGTGCATTGGTAATGTGTTTGAGTGCATTGTCACAGTGTTGTACATGTCACTGTGTCCTTCTCCATATCTGTAGCTGTCATGTGAGGTCCATGCCATGGCATCCATTATGTGGTGTGGAGGGGTACACCGACCTACATGTCCATAGCTGACACACCATGTCTGCTGACAAATACCATGTGCAGGTATTCCAGGAATAGTGTGCCACTGTGAATATCATTGGGGCCACTATTGTACACATTTATGACCCTGTTCACCCCTGACACATGCAGTGGTGGGCAGCCAATCACATATCTGGTGGTTACTGGTGTAGGTGTTTTGAAATGGGGTATGGTACTCCGGTTTTGACACTGGTGTTCACTCCATGCCTTTGTCACCAGGCACCTGTTGCAATACATCTGTACACATGTGCCTCACTCAGAATTTATATACATCTCTCTCTCTCTCTCTATATATATATATATATATATATATATAGATAGATAGATATATCTATATGTATATATATATATATATATATATATATATATATATATATATATATATGTCTGTATACATATACACATATATATATATTGATGTACATATATTGCTATAGATGTGAAGAGGGGGGGACACAGAGGGGGTGAGAGTGACAGAGGGGGTGGGACAGGGAGTGTTGAGGTCGTCATATACAGTCATACCTGTAGATAGTCCGATCAGTCTGTCTATGTATATGTATCTACATATATCTATATCTGTATGCATTACATATATATGTTTGTACATATTCTATCTATCTACATCTGTCTATGTATTCCTACATCTCTCTCTATGTATGTATACATATATGCATATCATATATATATATATATATATATATATATATATATATATATATACATACATACATATTTTGACATACATACGTATCTATATGATAGACAGGTATATCAACATGTTTGTCTACCATACTGTATACACACACTAACATACTGCTAAACATACATAACTGTGAAACCTACTTTGTACATTGGACCACAACCTACAGTCAACCTACATTGATATGTGCACATAGATGCTCTCACATACAAATGTATGTACAGCCTTCACTGATAGTTGATGTATGTCCCCTGCCCTTTACACATCTTCATATACATATGGATACAGACCAATGACACATATGGAGGGTTCACAGTATGTAGACCTTTATAGTATTACTTTACATTACCTGTGTTTGTCACAGCTGCTTGTGTTGCCGTCTGGTTTTCTGTCCTGCTGCTCCACTTCCCAGTTGTCAGCTTTCAGGTGGCTGTTGCTGAATAGTTTTGTTTGTGTCTGCTTAATTTCAATTTTCTCTGTCTCTGTCTCTGTCTCTCTCTGTCTGTCTGTCTGTCTGTCTGTCTCTCACGTCCTCCTCAGGGTGCAACGAAAGTATTGCATGTGCGGACTGGGAGTACAGCATACTTTTGTAGGTATCTGCATATGCCCATGTGATGGCCTCTGCACCAATAGTTAGCCAGCATTTGCTAATTGCATGCAGCCAGTTGTGTACTGATTGCAGTTCTCACTGTGATTTCAGAACAGTGCTATAAAAAGGAATGTGAGATAGGCGTAGCCCTTTCAGATTTTAAGGGCAGGGACCATGCTGGTATGCAGTGGACAATGTTCTGTGAGTGTAAAGGTTGGTATCTCTCTCATATTTCCAGCTGTGTTGCAGATTAACATTCCTCCATTCATTTCTCCAGTTTCCTGTACTAACTGTGTATGTACACTGACACCTACAACTACTACTACTGTTAATGTGTGTGTGTGCTTTCCTTTCACTTTTGCTTGCACTTTGTTGCTAAGGCTTCAATATTTGCCCTTTACAGTCACTACTTGTATGCCTGCTAGGTGTCCTGACTGTAGTGTGCTGCTGTAGCTTTCCTATTTTCCATGTACATTCACACCTTGGAATGCTTGCTTTATCTGCTAGGGTGTTACAGCATGCAGTGTGGTCTGGCCATGGTGTGGGCCTTGACATCTATTAGGGTATTTGAGTATGCTGCTAAGCAGGCCCCAGAAACTCTCAGGTTCATCTGTTATCTGCCTCATGGAATGGTACATATCAGTGGGGTACACCCATTAAATTGTCTGGTATGCTGCTGTTGTGACTGTGGGTTAGCATGAGCATATGTATTACTACACTTATTCTGCCATGCAAGTGGTGAATACTTTCAGGACTCCATAGTTACCATTGCTTGTGTTGTTACACCTTTCTGCCTACTGTTTGTACATTTCACATGGAGTCTGTTGGGCATCCCTGTAAGGCATTCACTGTTGCTATGTCTAGGCTCTTAACTATTCAAATATGGTGGTGTCAGACCTCTCATGTGTACAAATATTTGCAGGTTGTCCACATTTCTGCCTCATATTTTGGTCAATATCTCATGCACAGCTTTTTCTGGCAAATCACTCTGGGCTCAAGTCAGAATATAGTGACAAACATTCAAGTTTCAGACTTCATACCCTTCCAAACATCCCACAAAATGCAGACCCTGTTACTCTCTGAACTGTCTGCGTTTGTTGTAACATTATTTGTAATGTGTCCCTGGTTTTGGGCCTTTGCTCCGCATATTTTATTACTTGGTCCGGATGTGTTCCTGTAAGAGGTTGTGGGGTATGGGCAGTGATTTTCCTGCTGTGAGTATGTGTGTGGCTTGCAAGGTGCTACAGTGACATTATTACCTACTAGCTACCAACTAGCATGGCTGTTTCTGTTCACACACTACTATTATGGAAATCCACTAGTTTTGACAGTAATTCTAAATGACATGCTTTGTGTACTACACATCCTATATTCCCTTTACATTCATTCCTACTATTACATGATATATTTATTTTAGCACAATGTTTTTGTATAAGAGTCATGGCTTAGTGGTAAGTCATGCAGACTACTGTTTCCAAGGTCCTGGGTTCTGGACTGCCAGTGGGATTTTATTTTGCTTCTGAACTGACTACAGGACCTGTCAATCAAAGTGACTAAGGCACTTTTAAGCAGTTGTAACCGGGTTAGCGCTGGTTTGCGTGGAGCTCACGCATGCGCACTAGCGTTTAGCTCTGCGCACACAAGCGCACACCCGCTTACAACTGCTTAAACGTGCTTACTCTTGCGCACACCCGCGCTATTTTCTTTGAAAGAAATGAAAATGGGGAGACAGGAAAGTGGTGAAAAAGGGGTCACAAAGAGGGTAAGACAGTAGGGAAACAAGCTTGGGTTTTGCAGGAGGGATGTAGGTAAGGCCCATAGCTGCCCATTCCTTCATCAGCAACAGCTGTGCATATGTTTGTAATTTGGTGTGACATTTGATACCTTCCACCCCTGAGAGAGGTGTAAGGACAACAGTAATACTTGTTGTACAGCCAATTGTAATTGATAGTTTCCATGTCTGGTAGACATATGTGCGGAATGGGCAGCTATGTATGGGGCGTAATTTTTTTGTGGGTACAGAGTGCCCTTTTTTTTTTTTTTTTTTCAGGTGAGAGTGGTATGTCAGGTGAGGGAAGTCGGTATAGCTGGGGAGGTAGGTTGGGTAGGTCAACAGACAAGACAAACAAGATGCATACAGGGGTGGTGTATGACACGTGTGTGGGGGTTACACAATTGACGGGGACGGAGGTTTGGATATCCAGAGCCCATGAGCCCACAGATGGCAACAGTGGAACTGATATCCCCACCCATGGGCAGTTGCCACTGTTCCTTCACTGCCCAGGACAGGGCTGTGCTGGGGGCTGTGTAGGCCGGGGAACAGGCATGCCCGTAAGTTGTGCCACCTGTGCCTCAAGCTGGCGTAGGGGCTTGAGAACAGAGTCCCGGATCTCCCTACGCACCACAGTCCGGACGCTACGGAGGGTAAGTGGTGGTTCTCCTCTGGCCACGCTTGCAGAGGTGGGATGGGCCCCATCCCCTGCAGTGCTTCCACCTGCAGGTGGCACAGGGCCACCAGAGGAGGGTCCAGACTGGGCACTAGTGCCAGGTGCACTCGCCAGCTGAGGTGGGAGAGGTGGGTCCACTGGAACCCGCCTTCCCTGTCGTCCTATGTTTTGCATTATGTCATGACAGTTTGGGTTAGTAACATACAATATTCAGCAATAGGTGTTACTGCAACTGCTTGAATAAAACAACAAAATATACACCAGGATCTTTATTAAATAAACCTTTCGGGTCTACACCCTTCATCAGTATAACTTAACATATAAAAAATCACCATTTAAATAGGAGAACATAAAGTCACATGCTTCAACCCAACCCACCTAACAATAAAAATTTAAAGCTACAATGAATCAATAAATATATGCAAAGTAACACATAAAAAATCACATCTATAAAACATATACATTTTTATAAATAAACAATTTTATACTGTTTCATATGAAATCACATGCACCATACTTAAAAATTAATAATTAATAATTAAAACTTAAACTTATAAAACTTCTCTCTGTCTTTTAGCCAGAACGGGCTTTAGACTAACTGAATTATTTAGGCCTGGGGCTACATCAGCTTGAAGTCTAATAATCCATTCTAGTTCTTTCAATTCCAATAAATTATTAATATCACCCTTCCTCAGACCTACCTCTACCTTACAAAGAACCCTAAATCTAAAAGTATGTCCCACACCTTCATCCAATATATGCTTACTTAAGGCATTGGTGGGCAACTTCCTCTTGATTTCAGACCTGTGTTCCACCATTCTGTCCCTCAATTTTCTTATAGTTTTGCCTACATAGAATGAGGTGCAACACACACAGGTAGCCAAATATACTACTCTCTCCTCATTACAAGCAGTAATTGTTCTCATGGTAAATGTCTCATTAGTTATAGGATGTGTAAATGTAGCATCACCTGTATAAATGTCATTGCAACAAGTACAATTATAGCATTTTACTGTTTGAGCCACCCTTCTGTCATCTCCATTTTTATTCTGAAAATCCTTGTAGCACAATTTCTGCTTCAAAGCTTCAGAGCTCCTATAGGCGAACCTAGGTTTATCACCTACTATAGACCTAATCTCAGGCATAGCCATTAAAATTGCCCAATTCTTCTCAATTATGCTACAAACACTATGAGAATTTAGGTTATAAGTTGTCAAGTACCTAACAGCAATATTATTACCCAACATCACCTGTCTAGTAGCATTATTCTCACTACAGCCTCGTAATATAGGTTTATACCTGGACTCTCTTTCAATAATTACATCTTTAATTACTTTATTTATAAATTCCTTCGAATAACCACTCTTCTCAAACTCCATTGCCATAGCATTTACCTGCTCTTGAAACACTTCATCCTTTGTATTTAATCTACTCAGCCTAATAAACTGTGCTTTCAACGTTCCTTTGAAAATATGAGGGCATGCATGCTGTTTTATTAACATACCTAAGGGCATCAACATCTTTTCTAAACACCTTGGATTCCAAAATATTAGATTCCTTAAAAATGGTTACATCCAAAAATTCATAACACTATCTGAAGTTTCCATCTTGAAACTCAGGAAACTAGTTGAATCATTCAAGTACTGCAAATACAGATCCAAATCCAGCAAAGTACCCTTCCATAACATAAAGCAATCATCTACAAATCTCTTATAGAATGACACATATTTGTTGAACTCAATACTTTTATCTAAAATAACCCTTTTCTCCCATTCATAAAGTACAAGGTTGGCATAGGTGTTGGCAACGGGCATACCCATTGCTACACCTGTTAATTGAAGGAAAGGTTCACCATCAAAAATAAACACATTATGTAATAAAACAACTTCTAAAAGAGAACACATAGTCTCAATATCTCTTCCATTCATTTTAACCTCTTGACACAAAAAGTCACGTATGGCATTAACACCATATTCATTAGGTATTACTGTGAAAAGTGAACATTAGTAACATACAATACCATTCGCAATTAGTTGTAACAGCATGCATTAGTATTCCCATTAACCAAACACCCAGATATTCACACCATTGAACAGCAAGCATAACACATGCATAATTTGAACAGCAATACACAGTCCAACAACATGCAGGGTTGATTGATGGCAACAGGCCATCAGGTTTGGATGTATGAACAGGGCAGATGCATCAACGGACATGCAAATATTTATGACCCATGAGGACAAATGTCCAGGGGTGTTAATTGTGATTGCACATACCATTTTCACGTGGAATGGATTATATGTGGTTATAGGGTGGGGTGAAGAAAATATTATTAACACCTTCGAATACCAATACATATGCTGTACATTTCTAATAGCTACAGATATATATACACACTACTGTTCTAACTACAGTTTCCTATATGATAGCTACTTCAATTTGGTGATAGGACTGTTACTGCTACATCAATATACATTTTATTGTTATTCATACACGTTCATATCTGGCTTTGTTCAGCTACATCATCCTGCTACATTTGCTTTATATAGCTATAGACAACTGTGGATGTTTGATATTTCAGACAATCATACTATCTGCATATTGCAGACTGAGAGCAACATATCCAGATTTTGGGGTACACATTCCAGCTGCAGCAACACTTTGGACACATTTCACAGTTTGGTTCTACTTGTCACATTCATTTCATTCTGTACTGACTGCAGTATACTTTATACAGGGATTATTACTACTTTATTGGTGGATTCATAACTCTTTCTCACACCCTCTCACTTGTTTTCATTTTACTATTCAGGATGGTACTTACTTCTAGGATTTATTGACATGTTTTACCTGTAGTTATTACAATCCTTTCCAGCAGTCTCACTTCTGTCATGTTTCAGTATTTCAACAGGGATATATTTCACACATGTGAGTTGCTCATCTTCTGCAGCTGTACTTTTCAGCCTGCTGCAGGTTGTGCACTATGACATTATAGGTGGGGCATCTTTATTTCAGAATTTATTTCAGACATTTTCATTTTTCTGTTTGGATTTCAAACTGCAACACACTTTTGTAACCAAGCAATACTTGCAAACACTTTTACACTGTTACTTGCACATTTTATTACTTAGTGACTACACTGCACTCTTTTGCTAACTGTCATACTTTTATATTTCTTTACAGTTACTGGGAGTGGATTACTGACCTGCCTGGTGGTGCAACCGCACCAACCTATCGCCATAGGCTCATCGGTTCGCAGAAAGGACACCTGCAGCTGTAATATAAATTAAGTAATACTGGAATACACATCTCCATAATATCAGCTAATTTAATTTCTTACATACATAATTAAATGTAACTTACTCAGTAGTGGGGCGTTGGGCATTTGCCGGGCCTCCTGGATCCAAAGGTTCAATTGGTCCTGCTTGCATCTTTTCAGGTCCGCATGGTGGTGATGGACCTGCTCACCAGTCCTTGGAATCCCTGTGGCACTGGTAAGATCATGAGCCAACCGGTCCCACGCCTCAGCCCTATATGCTCCCCACAGGACCTGGCCCTGCATGAGTTGGGCCTCATGATTGTGGACTAGGAGCCAGACCATGTATCTGGACTCCTCAACGCCCCACCTCTGTGATTGAAAGCAACTACCCTCACCTACACCTAACATTCTGGCTGCAAGTCAGTTCTACAATCGTTTATGCTGTGTATTCCCGCCTATGGAGCTTATATATGCCGTTTTTCCCACACTTATCTGTGATTGGCCATTTTGGAATTGTATCCACTTCACAAAACCTGCTTTGTCATGCTCCACTTTCTATTCATTCCTATATATTTGCTATTACTGCATTTCTGAGTGCAGCTGTCATAGCTTAGTGGTTCAGAACCTTGACTATGGTGCATGGTATCCTGGGTTTGAACCTGGCCACTGCTTATTTTATGACTGTCTAGACAGGCTAGGGGGTGTGTCTGTGTAAAGGCAGTTTTGTTACAGCTTGCTCAACGTTGCCCGCCGGTTAGCTTGTTTGCACGGTGCGCAGCTCACAAACGGGTGCACTTTACGCCTCATTTGGCTGTCAGCACACATAGTACGCTCAGCTCAGCAAGGGGCACACAGTTTGAGTGTGTTAAATCACTGCTCAGCTACGGGCACTCATTTTGCACCTGTTAAACCACTGCTCACCTACGGGCAGATGCACTCACCTTGTTAAACTGTAGCTCAGCTATAGGCACATCTGGCATTTTTTTATTGTTTTGTTACCTCACATTTCTTCAAAATAAATGGACTATTTCATTACATTTTACATAAAATGTGATTTTATATGTGTACATGTTTGTCAGGGACTTGTTTCGTGCTTATTTTGCTAAAAATAAAAGTTGGTGGTGTGGGGGCTCAAACCATGAATGCCTACTCTTCAGCTGACATCTCTACCGCTACGCTATTGCTTCTTGGCTTACTTTGCATATTTAATTCTTATATGCTTTTCCACTGACTGCTAACTGTAGCTGCACTACGGGCACGCCCGCTCAAACGAGCGCACTCACGGGCAAACATCTTTACAATTTAAAAAATATATATAACATGTTTATTTATATATTTTCTGTTCATAGTCTGTGGGGGCATGTGTTGTGTTGTGTTTATTCACATTTCCGTGGACTCTGTCGTGGGTGTTTACTTTGGGCACTTTTACTCTTCTGGGGGCGTGTCCGCTTGCAGGGCTCGGCCTACGGACACGCCCCCTATTGTCTTACATGGACCGTGTTAGACTTAGGTGTGATTCAGCATGCTCTCATGAATATGCAGAGCATGCTGACATCACTCCATTTAACTGCAGCCTCCGTGTAAGAGTTATAACTCTTACACGGAGGCTTCGTGAATCCTGCCCATTATTTATTGTGCCCTCTGTAACCTATGTGATTGTTTTTACATTGGAAAACTGATAGGAAATTTAAAAATAGAATATATGAACATTTGTATGAAAGAACAGGCAAAGAGACAAATGCTTTGTATAAACATACCTCAGAAAACAGTGACCACACTTTTAATATTTTTGTTATTGATGGTGTCACGATGGATATCAGGGGAGGTGCATGGTCTGCCTTACTAGAAAAGAGAGAATTATACTGGCAGTTGTTATTAAATGCGAACTGGCCATGTTTAAATGAATCCCTCTCCATTAATTCCCTTTTAAAATTGAAAGCTTGAAACAGATGATTATTTATTTATATATTTATTTATATATTTATTCATTGCTTTTTTAAAAAAATGCGAAGTGGATGAGCTTTTTTATATATTTTCTATTTTTTTTATATTTATTAACATATTTATTTAACATTTTGTCATTGACATCAGTTTGTATTGCCCTTTTAAATTTTTGTTACTTAGGGGGAGTGGCTACTATCATGTGAAGCAATAAGGGAGTCTTTAAAAGGTGTTCTGTGTTTGATTTTAATTTGTCTGATGAAGTTCTTTTGTTGAGGACGAAAGCGCTTACCAGCTTTCTATTGTCTTCCAATAAACTTTTTCGCTTTACTTTTTGGACTACCAGCATTTTCTTCAGCATCAGTACACCAGTGGTTTTATTGTGGAGTATTTGGTTTGCACACTTCTGCAGTTTGGTCAGTAGTTTCTTTCTATCTTTTGGTCCTTACTATTTGTCATGGCAGATGTGGAAGATACCATCAACTCCAACGAACCTCCTGTTAAAAGTACTGATTTCAGTACTTTACAATGTGCTGTAGCAGATTTAACTAACATTGTTTTGTCTCTTTCTCACAAAGTGGATTCCCTAACTGCCAAGCCCCCAAATGAGGTAAAATGCTCTGTAACTACGTTGGAAGGAGGAGAAATGGGATCTTCCAACTCACAGAGCTCCTTGGACCATCTTTCTAGCCTAAAATCTTGTACTGCTGGAGCATCTGGTCTTAGCAACATTAATTTAGCTATGAGTCCCACAAACTCTATTCCTTGTGGACAACAAACTGCTGACATTTTTTCTGGTACACAAGGCTTGAATACAGTACCACAGTTAAAAGACTGGATTTCTGCCACTATTTCCCTACAAAATGGACAAGTAAACCAAAATGAGACTGGTAATAAAAGCTTACATTTACTTTTGGAAGAGTATGAATATTATTTATCTAAGATAAAATGCTTACAAATGGACGATGCTTATTTTATAGAATGCCTCAAAGCAAAAATTGTACCTAAACGGTTACGAATGTGGCGGTATCCTAGTGGCTTAAAATATGATTCTGATTTTTTTCTTGAATTAACTGCATTATTTGATAAAGATGGCTTTGACTATATGAACTTGATTGTATCTAACAATGAAAAAATTATTAATGAATTAATGGACAGAGCTACTGAATTGGATACAGCAATTTCTACACACAGACAGTATGCAGATTTTAGATGTGAGCATTTTAGAATTTTTAAAAATATAGATGATTTGAGTAACAATATAAAATACCATAAGATGAAAAAGTTAAACAGGGACAAAATGGAGTATAGTAAGGGCATTGCATACCCTAAACTCCTCCATCACAGGAATGGGGTAACAAATGTAATGCATCTGAAAATGGGATGGTAAATAATAAGAATGTTCCCCAGACCCATTTTTCACACAACCAAGATGATGATGAATATTTTTTAGATGAGGAAGAATACCCCCCCCCCTTTAAGATGTTTGTAACATCTGAAAAACAAGACCCCCCCAAGTGAACAACTTGAAGGGGGTGAATTATGTAGCCCATCCCCAAAACAACAATCAATGGAACCGAGGGGGGGGGTGTTTGAACAACCAGAAGTGTGAAGGGAACTTCCACAACAGGAAATGGTCGAACAGGAAATATGTTTTATGCTGAACAATACAGTCATTGATGATGTACAAGTAGTTGATAGTGGAGACCATTTTTTACCCACTTGCTGTATTTTAACTAACAGCATGGGCGATTTTAAGGTTTATAATTTTTCAAACCTTGAATTTAATAAAGAACAATGTGACGTTTTGCTCTAAAGGGTTTACTTATGTCCCATGGCAATGTAGTAACATATCACAAACCTTGATGGACCTGAAATTGTATACCCGTAAAATAAATTTTAAGGTTTTATTTCAGAATTCCTTCCCTATTCAACCCACCAGCTCATTATCTATATTTAGCACATATAACCCCCCCTTGCACCCTATGATCACTCTATTTGTGAAAATATGTGAATTAGATATTAGGAGTACACTTTCCACCTATTGTAATGGGGAGGGTTACAATATCCAAGAAGGTATTCTTATAAAAGAAATTAATGGATTGCTTGACACAATCAGAATTATGAAACCCGATAAGGGTGGGGGGGTTGTTATTATGAACCTGGATGACTATAATAGAAAAATGTTGTTCATATTGGAAGGAAAAGCATACAGAAGATCATCTATCAGTGAGGTAAATGGTGCCTATTCAAAATTTAAAAATGAATTACGGGACCTATTTATTGATGGTTTTATCGATATGGACGTTTTGAATTATTTGACTGTTGTGTATCCTAAACTAGCAGTAATATCTGGTCTCCCAAAACTACATAAGAACATATCACAACCACCCATGCAACCCATAGTTGACTCTAAGGGGTCAATTACGCAACCCCTGGCAAAATACTTAGATTTTAAGTTAAAGAAATTTGTGCAGCAAGAGTCACATATATGTAAAGACTCATGGAGCTTCTTAAAAGATATTAATCACATAAGCTTTGAAGGCTCCTATATGTGATATAAAGGATCTTTATTCAGTAATTCCGCACCAGGAGGGGTTAGAATGGTTTAATTAATTTTTATATGAAAAAAATAAACCATTTTGATGTAATAAAGTATACCCAGTTGATGGAGATGGTCCTTAAGAACAATTTTATTTTATTTAATAAGGAGATTTTTTTTACAACAGGAAGGAGTAGCTATGGGTTCTGCATGTGGTGGTCTTTATGCTAATACAGTGCTTTTACAGTGGGAGAAGAAATATCTGTTTCCTTCTGACTTTTACAAGCATGTTAAATATTATACATGATTCCTGGATGGCCTTTTTATCTTATGGGATGGTCTCTATTCCCTTATCAGTGATTTTATTAGATATTTAGATTCCACCACTTCATTTCTAAGATTTAAATATTCATTTAACTTACATGAGATAGCCTTCCTTGATATTAAATTAATTAAGGATTACCAGAATAGTAGGTTTATATCTAAAATATATCAGAAGGACACATATTCAAATTCACTACTTCATTATAGTAGCATCCACCCTCAGAAACAGAAAAAAGCTATTATTAAGGGACAGTTTGTATGGGCTTCCCGTATGGTATCACTTTCAGAAGATTTTTTTAGATGAATGTGATACCTTAAAAGATATGTTTTTAAAGAGGGGCTACCCATTGAGACTTGTTAACGATGTTCTTTTAGAGGTAGTAAATAAGAGAGAGAAATTTTTATATACCTCTTTTATCTGAGGTTTCACTGGATGTAACACGCACAGTGAATGTTGTTCCCCTAAACTCTGTTTTACAGGAAAAGATTATAATACTTCATTAATTTCTACATACACGATTGATAGTCCTGATATTAAACATATTTTGACTAAAAACTAGTCAATTCTAACACATGACCGAAGTATCAGAACACATATTGACCTACTGTTTATCTTTAAAAAAGGTAGAAATTTAAACATTTTTTTCGAGAAAGGGCATGCTGTGAATCATTTCTCGAATGGGCGTATGTTGAAGTGTGGTATGTGTCGATACTGTCCCTTTATAAAGGAAGGAACAACAACACTAAGATTCATATCAAAAATAAGTATAACTGTAACTCTGAACGTATTATTTATTGTGTCCTCTGTAACCTATGTGATTGTTTTTACATTGGAAAAACTGATAGAAAATTTAAAAATAGAATATATGAACATTTGTATGAAATAAAAACAGGCAAAGAGACAAATGCTTTGTATAAACATACCTCAAAGAACAGTGACCACACTTTTAATTTTTTTGTTATTGATGGTTCATAGGTTCATAGGTTGGTACTAGGCTATCAGCCCTAGGGTCTATGCAAGCCTAGCCATAACAATTCCCTGGCTATTTCTTCCCACACTATTTACTTCCCTGGACCCCTGTCTAACAGGGTGACTGACGTGATCCCCGGGGTGAATTTCCTTTCTCCCATCCATTCGTCAAGGTTCCTTTTGAAGAGGGCCAAAGAAGCACTCTGCTTGACATGTATGGGCAATCTATTCCAGAGTCTGGGGAGTCTCTGGGTCAGGAACCTATCCCTCCAGCATGTTTTGTTTACTGTGATGACAAGGTTTAGATCCCTGGAGCGTGTGGCTCTGAGGGATTGGGATTTCGTTAAGTATAGCATGTCCAACAGCTCTGGGTTTGACATGGCCTTGTATGTTAAGCAGAGATTGCCTCTGAGTAGACGATATGCGACAGAGTATAGCTGGAGTTTTTTAAGGTGGTCAGCATAGGGCATCTGCTTTATGCCTGTGATTCTTTTAGTGATGTATTTCTGTGGCCTTTCCAGTTGTTGCAGATATCTCAATGTATATCAGGGGAGGTGCATGGTCTGCCTTACTAGAAAAGACAGAATTATATTGGCAGTTGTTATTAAATGCGAACAACTGGCCAGGTTTAAATGAATCCCTCTGCTTTAATTCCCTTTTAAAATTGAAAGCTTTAAACAGATGATTATTTATTTATATATTTATTTATATATTTATTCATTGCTGTTTTAAAAAAATTGTGAAGTGGGTGAGCTTTTTATATATTTTCTATATTTTTTATATTTATTGACATGTATTTATTTAACATTTTGTCATTGACATCAGAGTTTGTATTGCCCTTTTAAATTTTTGTTACTTAGGGGGAGTGACTGCTATCATGTGAAGCACAAAGGGATTCTTTAAAAGGTGTTCTGTGTTGATTTTAATTTGTCTGATGAAGTTCTTTTGTTGAGGACGAAAGGACTTACCAGTTTTTTATTGTCTTCCAATAAACTTTTTCGCTTTACTTTTTGGACTACCAGCATTTTCTACAGCATCAATATACCAGTGGTTTTATTGTGGAGTATTTGGTTTGCACACTTCTAACACAGAAGGTCTTTGGCTAATGAAGTTTGCAGATGACTGCAAACTCGGAGCCATAATTGAAACTCCTAACGATGTGGACATCCTACAATAGGGCCTCACTGAGACAGATGCCTGGTGTCAAAGCCATGGCCTCAAGCTCAATGCCAAAAAGTGCATTGTCCTCCCCTTTGGTAAAAACTCTGTACCCATGAGCTACCACATAGGTGATAGTCTACTTAACATCAAAGGTGTGATAAGAGACCTTGGGACACAGGTGGACAGTAGTCTCTCCTTTGATAATCACATCACCACAGTAGTCAGGAAATCCTTCTACATGGCACACCTCATCACAAAAGGTTTCTCATCCAGGAAAAAAGAGTTCATTGTTCCTCTCTACTCATCACTCATTAGACCCAATATAGAGTACAATGCCCCTTTTGGTATGTACCTCACAAGACATCTACAACAATTGGAAAGGCTGCAGAAATACCTCACAAAGAGGATTACTTGCCTCAAACAGATGCCCTATGCAGACCGTCTCAAAAAACTCCAGCTGTACTTCATCACATATCGCCTACTCAGAGGTGATCTCTGCCTAACATACAAAGCTATGTCAAACCCAGAGCTGCTGGACATGCTTCACTTAAAGAAATCCCAATCCCTCCGAGCTACACACTCTAGGGACCTAAACTTTGTCACCACAATAAACAGAACATGCTGGAGGGATAGATTCCTGTCCCAGAGACTTCCCATACTCTGGAACAAACTACCTATCTATATCAAACAAAACTCCTCATTAGCACTCTTCAAGAAAAATCTGGATGGTTGGATGGGAAATAGGAAATTCACCCCGGGGATCACATCTACAGCTCTGCTCAACAGGGGCACAGGAAAATAATTTTCTTGAGTGGCAAAAGCCAGGGTATTTTTTGGCTAGGCTTGTATAGGCGCTATGGCTGATAGCCTAGTACCTACCTATGTGTTTCTTGAATAAATATAACATTTGCATCTGATTTAAAAACTAAGTGCATAAATAATATCCTTTTCTTTTTATCCTGTATGCCTTTCACATTCATAGGTTCATAGGTAGGTACTAGGCTATTGGCCCTAGAGGCCTATATAAGCCTAGCCAAAAGGTACCCTGGCTTTCGCTACCCAAGAAAATTATTTTCCTGTGCCACTGTCAAGAAGAGCCACAGAAGTGATCCCCGGGGTGAATTTTCTATCTCCCATCCAATCATCAAGATTTTTCTTGAAGAGTGCTAATGAGGAGCTTTGTTTGATATAGATAGGTAGTTTGTTCCAGAGTATGGGAAGTCTCTGGGACAGGAATCTATCCCTCCAGCATTCCATGAGTCAAATACCCATATCCCTTTTTCTTACTGTTTTTTTCCTTAATGTTAATTTGTTTTGTTGTATTCTGCCTGTGTTCATATGAATATTTTTTATAGTGTCAGCAAGTATTTCTCTAGTCATGTAGCACTTAACTTTTCCAGCTCTACTCCTTTGCCTACCCACAAAGCTACCATGTCCAGAAGAGGTTAATCATTTACAACCAAGAGGTATGCTACTTTGTTTGCAAGTTAAAATTCAACATTTTATTTAATAATGTTTCTAAACCTTTATATTACAAGAACCAATAACTAGGTATACTAAGATTAGCATATCCTGCCTTACTCACCTTTTCCGGACCCACAACTCTGTATTGAAAGGTAGCGCCCAAATTATATAACTGTATTTAAATGTGATTGACCTTACTTAGTTTATCCTGTTTTTGTAGTTTTGTATTGGTTCATGTTTCACTGACTTAAATGTTTGTAATATATTGTTTCTTAACTTGCATTTTTCATGTGATTTAGTACACCAAGAAACAGTCACAATGAAGCCAATCCATACTTCTCATTTAAAAAAAAAGTTAACATATGTAGTATGCTGATTCTTGATCACTACTTGGAACAACAATCATAGACTAAACATTTTGCAAGATTGTAGTACTTTGCCGTTTCATGTCTCACTTTTGATTGACCATTTGAGTACCATAGACTTCTGGGAAGACTGGCCACATCAATCTGTTTTTAGATGCAACAAAAGAATGTAATTGTATTGAGAGGAATTTCATAATAAAACAAAGGTGCTTGTAGAGGTTTAACAATATCAAATCACCTGTTTTCCAGTGTTGTAACAACAAGAAATATAACCTATCAAGACAGCCATATTGCCTTTAAGATTTGGTTCATATCAAAGAAATTATTTTCCTGACAGTTAAGTTTAACACAAGGAACAGTTTGTATTAGGACCATAATATATGTAATTATTATTGCATTTCTACATAAAAATGAATCGTGTCATGCTTACCCCTTTAAAAATGAGCTATAGTCATGTTTTCCCTTCTTTTGAGGTTATGTGCCACAATTTGGCTCCTTTATTTATTGGAGCTCCCAAGTACATAAAAATAGAACATTTTAAAATTCTTTTTTTAACCATCAGTATTTGACAAGTCATTTCTATTACACACATATAGTATAACCAACATTTTATAATCACTAACATTTCAGTTTGAGAGTGAGAGAGAATGGTAACACTAATAACATATCATAGTTCTTGTGCTTCTTGTATATTTGTAAAAACAACAGTAAGAAAAGCCTTATAACATTTATTTTCTGATGACTGATTTACAGTCTGAAATTACTTTGCATACAAATTACTGGAGTTACAAGGGTTATGGAGCATTTCCTTTAGCCATATTTAAAATTTCTTCTCGCATACTTGTATAACTTGCTTCTCAGACAAAAGCTATTGGTGCACCAGATTATTACAATTTTTGTTTTCTATATGACTGCGACTTATAACATGCTTCTCTGGTATTTGCCAATAGACTACTTTTGCTGACTAAAAGAAACTTGAATGATTCAGCTCTTACATTGTTATTCTCTTCTCTGTGACTAAATATGCTTAGTTACAGCTCCTTTTTAAACTGGAGCGTCATACTTCATACAGCAATCCACATTTTTACTATATATATATATATATATATATATATATATATATATATTAATTACCATTTGAGTGATTTTACCAACACAATAATTTGTTCCTTCAAAGTTCATGTTCCCTTACAGAGCAAAAATGCCTATATTGTTTAGCAGTCTGAAGCAGTAGTCTGTGTAGAGTTGACAACTTGGTAATTAGTCCATAAATGTTACATTTTCATGAACAAGGCAAGTTTCTTGTTTGCCAAAGATCATACTTTATAATTCTCATCCAATAATTATTTTCAGTCTTTCTGGATTCGATTATTCTTTTCAAAATTCTGGTTTCTGATCGTAAACAAAGTCTGTTGAAAACAAGCGACATTACTTTTTCTTCTGCCATCAGGTTATTTAACCATGTATTTGACCTCTTAAGCTAGACCAGCTCGAATGAGAAGGAAGAGATTGGAGTGTTACTTATCAAAATGTCCATCTAAGCAACTGGTTCCTTTTAATATTTAATGTAAAAATACACTTCATCCCATTTTTTGGTTTCCCCTTCATTTATAGAAACATCCCATCTGTACTTATTTTCTTATTTATTTTAAATCTGTTCCTTTGCACCATGTTTTACCAATTCTTCCCATCGAGGTTTTTTCAAGTTATAATATCTGGCTGTTCATTGAAGATTTCCATAAACAGTGATTTTACTTTTTCGATCAATTTGATCATGTGGTTAGCATCCTTATGTTGGAAGATTAATGTATTTGGATACCTCATCTAGAACTTGATTTTTTTTTTGCTATTAAATAAGCACAGAATAGAGATAACTGTTGTCTTATTTTTATATTTGGAAGGGTAAGTCCTGCGCAAATGATATTTTGCTTCCATTCTATGAAATAGATTTTTTTTCTTTGCTACCATTAGAATTTCATAAACATCTTGATGGTTAAAAAATTTAGCATAAATTTGTCTTGGTTTGTCCAAGTTTTGGGTTTTGCGAAGAGCTTGGTGTGGTCTTTCGATCACCATCTCATCAGTGTCTGAATCATTCTGTAAAAGGGGACCCGTGACTTGTTTTACTGTTTCTATTAGATGTTCTTGTTCATATTTTTCTGGGATACCTCAAATTAGTATATTGTTCCTTCTACTTCCTGCTTCCAGGTCAATTATTTTCTGCTGTATCTTATGGATCTTCTTGGAATTTATTTCATTGTTTTTTAATTTGTCTATTCTTATTTCGTTTTCAGGCACTTTACCTTCCATTTTTTCCATTTGGAAAGCTATTTGACTTAATGTGCTTTTGAACTTTAAAAGTTGGTCTGAAAAGTTTTGAATGGTTATTTGGAGAGGTAGTAATGCCGAATTTAGGTCATCTAGGTTGGACGTTTGTTATGCTTTAGATTTTGTAAAGAGTTTCATGTTCTCTTGTTGTTTTGTGGTTCTTTGCCTTTTAATTATAGTTTCTTTTTCAGGTGTAACCACTTGCAAGTTTTTAGTCTAACCATTTGTGCTTATATTATTTCAGTTTTGCTCGTCATTTTGGTCAGCTCGGCCTCCCTATCTTTTTCTGTTTCCTTATATTCGACTGTATTGGGCCATTGTTGTGTATTCATACTGGTATGGTTTGCTTAGAAGATAGTTTATTTAATACTTCTCAGGATATTTGATTTAAGTCTTCACTGCAGGCATTGTTTTGGTCACGAATGTGTTATTTTCCAAAGAGAACGTTTTTGAACCTATTTTTCGTGCCTTTTAGTGGTTTTATTTGTTGTTTTTAAGGACTTGCATTGTTATTGTGCTCACCGGAATGCTGCCATCTTGGAACCCTAGAGATGATTATTTCTGTGGTGTCAGAGGTTGACATACTGCTCTGCAAGTAATGATCTCATTATTTCTGTGGTGTCAGAGGTTGACATACTGCTCTACAAGTAATGACCTCAGGCAGGTGTTCAAGTCTGACAAGGTGTAACTACTGAGTATGTCAGAGAATTGCTTCCCTAAAAGGAATGTTATTTATTCTATGACTTAATAGAAACATTCACATATGTTTATTATTTTGTTCACAGTATATGGGGTTAAATGAAAGAATGACATTACTTCTTGATATATGTCATGCTGCAAAGTGGTTGTGATGCTTTCTTGGGTTTTTCGATTTTGGTGGTTAGTTGATGCTAATGCACTCATTGGTATAATTCCTTATGAGCATGACCAGTGTAATGATGCAGTAGATGCTCACCATTTAGCACAGAGCACATTAAGTAATCAATGTTATGATAAAGCTATTGTTATTTGTTCATATTTGTCAAAACTTAATAAGATTAGCCTTTGGTGTCTTGTCTTTGCCTACATAACCACAATGAAGATAGTGACCTATTGAGGGAGCATAACAACATTGTTACAAGCATAGTGTACAGCTGTTGCATGTGAAATGTAAACTTTCAATAGTCTACCTACTAAATGACCATAATGTTGCACCTACTTATGAGTTATGGTTGTATTGTCATACAGGTATTACTAATGTGTTCAACATAGCTCACTTTATGGCAAAATGTGATATACAGGCTGATGCTATACTGCATTCATTGGTGTAGTTTGACAGGCTTTTGTATCTCAATGTGTGTAGTGTGGTAGTTGCATCAGGAAGGAGACAAATAATACAATGATTATGCCCAGATCTTTATGAAATGACAGGTGAAATATTTCCCATGTAGCTGATATCATTATACAATACTACTAGCATGTAAATTGTTTTGGGATAAGTCTTTTATGGAGTAATGTGTGGTTTTCCTATCACACATACCTACATTATACACATAGGTGCATACTGACATTTGTAAACACAGAGCCCAGATATTAAGAAAATGACTACACATCAGTTTTGCCTTGATTAATGTGCATGTTACAATATGGTACATGGCCATACCTCTTAATTTGCAACTACGTACATCTTACATATGTTATAGATTGACATCTGTAAGTATGAATAGAAGCACACTCCTCTGCTGATATGCTGTTCAAAGTGACAGTTCTGTTAATGTTTCAGGTCATTGTGGATTGCAATATATAAATACAGGGCAAGAACAAACAGTCACACTTTCTATCATACAAAATGTGCACGTTGCTACCACAACTGATTGTTTCCACAATTACTGCTATTATTGGAATGATTTTACAAGAGTGCATGACTCTTGTCAATATCTCACCATTTTTAAATGTGTGTACATTGCATTACAATTTCAGTATAGTTTCCTTAATACAGATAAGACAAGGAAAGGGTTAAAGTTAATTTACCTGTATGTGTACTCAAATGTCAGTTTATTTCCATGTAAATTATTGCCTCTGTTTACTTTCAGTAAATTTCCATAACTGTGCACTAGCTGCAGTATATGCAATGTCCTCAAACATGGGTGGTTTAGCATAATGGTTAAGGTCTTCACCTTATAGAAATTTTATCTGTTTTCCTTGGCAACTGTTATCTCACCTCTTAACGTTACCTATTATTTATGAACTTTGCTCACTATAGCTGTATTCCTCTCATCTCTTGTTATCAACATTTAATTTTTTTAAATCATGTAGATGTGTCCCTGAGTGGTCACAATTACTTCTGTAGCTATTGATAATTATAATTAGGGTGTTTGTACAGTAATCTATTTATATATAACTAAACATTCCTTATTAAGCTCCCGCTTATATATCTCAAGTTGACCTTGCCTTGTATTGTGCCTTCCACCCATACTTGCATAATGAGGTTAACTTATTTACAACCTGATGTGTAGACTGTGTGCTCTAGCCTAGCTGCACCTCAACATGCCTGTTAGCAGGTGTTCTAGCCATGAACAGGTGCAACTTGATGCGTAGGGTTGCTTAGTGTCTTGCTTATTCAATTAGCATTGCTGCTTGTTGCACAGAAATGGCTGAGCATGTAGGCTTAGCGCAATGTCTACATGCTTCTTAATAAATCCTCAGGTATGTCTTTGTTTAGTAAGTAGAATTTATTGCAGTACAAGTCTATTTACAAATCACCCATTCCATCTCACTGATCACCAAGTATCTGCATTAAAATATACTGAGATTGTCTTGTACAATAGTACAATAGTCCATGTAAAATGCCAGCTGATAGTTCTTGTCTTTCAAATAAGGTCTTATTAAATCAAGTTAAGAAGGAACTTAAGAAGTTTATACAAGTGAATGCTGAGCGATTGCTCTATTTTGTATATGACTGGGATGCATTAAAATGATCCTGCATGATACAGCAGTGAAATGGAACAGCAATAAATGCATTAAAAAGAGTGTAGTTGTCTTAGATAAATAAGCGGCTAGGCATTATATAAAAATTATTGCAAATATCATATTATAATTTTATCAGTCCAAAATATCTGTTGCAGTAAAAGAAAGAGATATGGCAAATGGTTAGGACAGCATAGTTTAAATGTAATGCAAGTCAGGTCTATACCCTAGCTGAGAAAAATTGCACACCTTTAGCAAACTAAACCAAAAGAAAGATAGTAAAACAATTGTAATAATCATGTCCTAAATGAAAATAGTCAGCAAATATAAAATGGAAACAATATATATAAAGGAATCATTTAAGAAAGCATATAATTTACAACTGGAACAGGATTATAAATTACTATAAACTGGATTAATTCCAGTTCAAATATGGTCAATGAAATAAATGGCCTGCCTGTTATCTTGACAGAGGTAAAGAATGCATTCAGCTTCTTTGCTGAGGGAAGATTCCCTCTCCTGGACAGGTTTTCCTTAGAACCACATGTGAGACCCAGTAAATAGCTAACTGGCTCACAAATAGGACTCAGGAAGTTCAAATTAGGAAGTCCACCTCTACAGGACCAAGGAAGTTAGAACTGGGGAGTCCATCTCTACAAAGAGGCCAGTCACAAGTAGAGTCCCTCAGGGATCGATCCTGGGACCACTCCTTTTTGCCATCTACTTCTTTGATGTCAAGGCCAATGTCAATGGTCTTTGGCTGACTACCTTTCCAGATGATTACAAATTAAGAGCTGTCATTGAATCCCACACAAATGTTCTCTCGGAAAGGCTGACACAGACAAACAACTGGTGATAGAATCATGGACTAAAACAAAATGTCAAGAAATGCATAATAATATCCTTCAGGAAGTCATCTACCCCTTTTAACTATCATATTGACAACACACCCCTTAGAGCTGACCCAGTAGTCAGGGACTTAAGAAAATACATAGACAGTAATCTAGCCTTTGATCATCACATGTCTACAATAGTGAGGAAATGATTTTGTCTTGCACAACTTATAAACAAAGGTATAGCATCTAGGTCCAAGGAAGTCACTATTCCCTGTATTTGGTATTCATCAGACCTATCATTGAGTACAATGCCCCCTTTGGTATATACCTAACCAGGAATATCCAACAACTGAAATGTCCACAGAAGTTCCTTACTAGGAGAACACAAGGCATAAGTAACATGTGCTATGCAGACTGCCTCAACGCCCTATCCCTTTATTCTGTCTACTACAGGATGTTGAGGGGAAATCTATGTCTGGCATACAGAGCATTGTTAGACCCTACTCTGATGGATCTCCTGCATGTCTGCAAAACAAGCAACACCAGAATTGTCCATTCTAAAGGCTTCTATTTTCACACTTCTACCTGCCTGTCTGGTTTTCACCTATTATATGCTGGAGATATAGTCCTTCAGTATTCAAACCATTCACACTTACAGAGTGACCTTTAAGCAGACTTTCACACCTTTATCCAATGAATCAAGAACAAAAGCCTTATAATCAACTTTTCAAAGACAAAATCTAAACTATGCCATCTTGCATGAAACAAAAACTCAGTAGAATCCAAAACCCCTCATTACTGAAGATCACGATACTCTTCTAGAAAATGTCCCCTTTTTCAACAATCTTGTAGTTTAGCTTGACCTCTTAGTCAGTTTCAACATACATCTTGACTACGCATGTAAACAGTTTAACTCCCTCCTCTTTAAGGCCCTAAAAATCTCCTCTTTGTCTCCCACTCATTCACATCTGAATGAGTGGGAGAGAGGCTTTCTTCTCCCTCAGGTAGAATGTAGTTTTCCACTGGTGTTTGCTGTTTCTAAAAAATACAACCCTAAAACCTATTTCAAGCACAGTTTGTCAGTTTATCACTCACTGTACTAGAAACAAACACGACCGCCAAATGGCTTCCATTAAAACAAAGAGTTGATCTTGTCTTAGAGTCACAGTTGCTTAAAATTCTATATTAACAGTCTCTTACTTCTAAAATAGCACAACCACCTTTATACAACCTCAGAAGCCATAATCATTAAGGGCTACAAATGTCTCATTTAAGACTGCATATCTCAGATAATTCAGCCTCTTTACTAGGCTCTCAAACTCTGGGAATCCCTTCCTAACAATTTTAAAGGCACCTTATCTTACCCAAAATTCTAGGTATTGTTAAAACCCCACATAAAATGTAATTTCAAATACAAACACATCCCTAAAGATTATATAACCTAAGCATTCAACATGTGTTTTCCTTCACAGTCTTAATCCTTTACTTATTTTTCTAGCATTTGAAATTCTACAGTAACTCAATCATTCCCTTCTTCATAAAATCATTTTATATAAATGAAGTTTGGCAACAAACCAAGTTGTCCCAGGACATCTTCATGGGGGGGGGGGGGGTTAGGTTGATATTAGGGGGAGTTAAGTGGATTGGGGAGGTGAAAGGGTTAAGTGGAGGTAGGGATGTTTGGGAGGAAATTAGGTAAGGATGGGGAGGGGCTTAAGAGGTTTAGTCTAGTGTAACTGGGTTAAGCAATCACATTTTAGCATGAACTTGCTAGAGGGCACATTTATGTCCAAGATGACCTAGGCATGCTGGGGTCAGGTAGGCCTTGGATGGTATTGGGGCACATAGTGGAGGTGAGTAAGTGCTATATAGTTACATCATTTTGTTTTATTTCAATCAAGTTCAGGATCCACTGGTTGGAGGATGTTAGGTTGGGAGGGGGTTAATTTGTGAGTATGGAGATGGTGAGCGTTTTCTGGTTTCATATCCTATTTCTGGCTCGCTGTGATACATGGCAGTTATCTGAAGAAAGACAACGGGGAAGTGGAGGCTATGGGATTCTATGGGTGTTGGGAGTGGTGTATTCTGCGTTGGTTAGTGGTGAGGCTGGTTTAGTAAAATAGTAGTTAGAGTAGTGTAGTAGAATGCATAGCTCGGTATTTTAGTGAATTATATTAATTCATGGCCTTTTGGTGGTAATGTGGGAGTGCTTCCAATGTGCGGTGGCTTATAAGTGAAGTCTGTTGGTGGGTGTTCCCCTTTTCTGCTGGTCGGTTGCATTTTGTTAAAGAAGTGGGTGCGGTAGTTCTGGGATGGGATGGGAAGTGAAGTGCTCTTGGTGGCCAGTTTATTATGCCACTTTCGCAGGTTTTGATGGAATTAGTTTGTAGTTAGCACTGCGCATGAGCAGTGTGGAGCTAATGGGCAAGGCTACGCATAAATAAACAACATATAAGGAAAAAACAAATATATAAGAAGACGTACATGCGTTTTTATAAAATACTTATCACTGGAAACAATAACTGTTAGTAAAGTCAGTTCCATGTTATGGCATTAATTTGTGTTCTACTTGTAAAAGGGTTTAGCACAACAAAGTTCCTTTTCTTTATCTGACTGTATGCTATTAGGCCAGTGTTTGATACGTTTTTTATTTCCTTAAATAGGATTGCATGGCAATAGGAATGGCATTGGCAATCTAAACATTATGCCTTATAATCCATAACCATCCGGATTCTTGTATTGTGGCATGGCTTAGTAAAATATAAATGGTTATAATTAAATCTAATTAATATATGATGAAACTTTCTGTAAAAGTCTGCATTTTATGGCAGACAGAAAGATAGATTGCAGCTTCAAAATATGTAAGTAATATGTGGGATGTGAAAAGTCCAAAGAACTGTAATAAAATGGAAATGAAAACCATATGTTTATGCAACATTTTACACAGGCTACATAAACAAAAGATTACAGGCAGCATTAGAATGCCAGTCACCATATTAGTGCTTGGCGGGCTCGCAGGCGACGGTTTGTGGTGTTTTGCGGGTTGTGCATCTGTGGTCGGCCTTGCTCTCATTATTAAAAAAAAAAAAAAAAAAAAAAAAAAAAAAGGCGAAAGGGAAACTCTTGGGGGTACAGGTTCACACAGAGTTGGTGGATTTACCAATATAAAAGTATCTGCATGAACATTATGCTGTATCTGTAAACCTTGTATGACAATTAGCAAACTCTCTAATATAACAGTCTTTTGTTTCTGGACACAGACATGCTTTTGCTTTTCTTTCATTCTCTCTCTCTCTTGCAATAAACAAAATATGTGATATGCGATTATAATGTAAATTATTAAGAAAACGGTAAAGTTGTGGTTTGTCACCATAAGCTTCAATTCCAAGAGAATGATATAGCACAAAGCCCTTGGCTGAGTGTAAATCATTACCCAGATTTCTGGAAAAATTGCTACCTACAGCCAGGTCACTATGTAGTGAGGCAAGGAAAGGAACTGCTGTACTGATAGGCAGTCAAGAACATAGAGGTCAGCATTAGTGGCTAGTAACTACTGCTAATGTCTCAAATGTGCACGCTTTGCTAAATAAAGATAGTGTGATTCAGAAGTTTTACGACTCAGATTATGCAAGCAAGGAACAGACTGGAAGGCAGTGAACCCCATACACTTACAGTCAATGCAAGAAACTCATAAGAATCGCCAAAGTTGTTCTGATGCACTCCCAATGCAGGTATAGAGTGTAACTCTTATGGTAAAGATGGGTTGAGCCAGTACTGCCAGCTCATCACATATCATTTGATTTATTTATTTTATTTATTTATTTACTTATTTGACATTTGTTTACTGGGGTAGTCTGACTGGGTCTTACAGAACCCGTTTTCAGCAGAGGCCCTGGGAGAAAAGCTCCACATACAGTACAATACAAATATAGTATAATCCAATACAATACAAATACAGTATAATCCAGTACAATACAAATGCCATTAGAAATACTATACAAAATAAGTTGAAAGAACACAAACTCTGCTACAAGATATTACAATATATACTACACAGCTAGACAATTCTAACAAGTTAAAACATTATACACAATAATAGTCACTCTCACCATATACATAACCTGCGGGTAGATAGTGTCCAAAAGTAGTATGTAGGTAGTGCAATGTATGACATTGTATGTTATAGTACATGAAAAAAGAGAATGTTAGTTTCAGTTAGGAAAATAATAGCCAGAAAGCTGGTGATGCAGAAAGATAGTGGAAGAGTTAAGAATAGAGGCATTACAGTCTGAGCAGTAGCATAAGTGTATGGTATGGAAACAGAGAAGGAGTTAGGAGAGTCTTAGGATCTTGCAGACTGAGGGAGTGAAATGTGACAGAAGAGAAGGGTGAGGCTAATTTGGAAGTGGACAAAGATCACAGCATCAGGCAGGAGTTAAGAATGTGCCGGGTCATACAGTTAGAATTTCAGGAGTGTGGGTGTATTAATGTGAGATTGTGTGTGGACATGTATGTGCATGTCTGCAGTGCCATGAGTGAGGCTGCATGAATTTGTGTGTTCATGAATGTGCATCTCTGACATGGGTTATGAAAAGAATATCATTTCTGGATGTGTGTGTGTGTGTGTGTGTGTGTGTGTGTGTGTGTGTGTGTGTGTGTGTGTGTATGTGTGTGTACCATTCTGAATATCCATGCTACCACAACCTGTTCTATCAACCTTTTAAGTTTGTAAGAGGAATATTTAAAATACTACCTGACTGTATTTTGTAAGCTGCTAGTCAGCTATTATTAGGTTTGCTGCATTGTGTTCATTTGTTCCATATTGTGTTGGTTAATTTTGTCCTTTTCTTTGTAGATGGTGTTGTGCCGAGTGCTAGTTGTGGCAATACACAGTGAATTTGCAGATGATGGAAACAGTGGCGAGTGAGGAAGTTACGGGGAGCATAAGTGGGCAACAGTTACTGATGAAAGTAAGTGGATTTCAAAGTTATTGAGGTTTGGTAGAGGATTTGCACTGCTAGTCAGGGAAGGACAGGCATTTCAGTTTGTGATCTCAGGGTTAATTGGTTGTACAATTTGTTCTATTAACCATTCAGTATGTTAGATTAACATTGAAAGTTGTCCCTGCTTTTGGGCATTTGCATTCAATAGTAAAAGGGAGCAAAAGCCATTAACCATAGGTAAGAGGTTGGGTTCCTGCAGTGGGCTTGATGAGGATACAGGTAATGCATTTTATTTAGTGCTCAATAAGGCGCATCAATGTGGATGGGTTACAGGTAGGTAGAGTGGAATCGCAGCATTCTTAGTATCATAGGAAGTTATTAGGCTACTGGCTCTGGGATGGTTACAAGCTAGAAAAGTTTGGCTCTTTTTCAGTGGGTAGCACTTATCACTCTTGTCCAAGGGGATATGAGTCACAGTATTAAAAAAAAAAAAAGGGAAGGCTGGTGCCATACTTTGGTGCAGAGTTTTGCAAACACTTAATGGGGTAGCAGGGGTACTTGTAAATGCCTCCATGTTAAGTAATTATTGGTATGTGTGCACATAGAATTTATTGTTTTTCTTTTTCTTTGCAGATTGCTGAAGTGCAGAAGGCATCATGCGGTGGCTTGAAAAGGGATTTGAAAGGTGATGTTTTGATAGGATGGATGTTCTTGCCACTGGAATGGGGCACAAGGAGGGTCTGAGTAATTACCTTAGTAAGGCATGTTAGAGCTCTGTGTTTAATTAGTGGGAGCTGTTTATTACATTGGTATAGGGGGCAAGTAAGGAAGGGGTAGGTGGGGGGGGCCAAGGGAAAACTGTCGGGGATGGTTTATGGGGACTGTGGGGATCCCACGGGATGACTAGAGTCACAGCATTCATAGGAGTACAGGAACTTATTAGGCTACAGCCCTATGGCTCTTGCAAGCCAGTGAAGTTCAAGTCCTAGCTTTCTTGGAACCTTGGAGCAGTTGTATTCACTCATCTAGTTGTTTGAACCATAGGTGGGGGAAGGGCAAAGGAGGCATTGGACAGGATGCTGGAGTTTGTTCCTAATGGGTGGTATCTTTGGGGTGACAAATTTGTCCCTTGAGTAGGTAGTGTTAATGTTACATACCAGGTTAAGGTTTTACAGAGTAGCACAAGGATCATTTCACTTGTGGTTTTGGGTGAATTTTGTAGGTAGGGTTTTAGGAAGTATGGTAGATAGATGGCTGTGTTGGGGTAGTTTTAGAAACTGGGTGCATTGTTACAGGGTAGTTAGAGGGTTTAAAGGAAGCTTGGTTTAAAAGAAGCTTGGTTGCAGGATAAGACAGCTGTAGGACAGGTCTTAATTACCTACTAGTGGTATAGGTAACATAAGGAAAGAGAGCTTTTAAGGGGAAAGGCTAGGGACAAAGAGGGGTTAAGAATGGTTTGGTAATGAGTGAATTGGGGGGGGGGTTATTGCTGGGCAGGTAGAGTACTTCATAGTTGAGCATAGGCAATTGTCAGGAACTAGGTCAAGGGGTGCTGGTTTTCTGCCATCTAAGGTTAGTACATTAAAGTTTTGGAGTTAGACTATTCCCTACGGTAATGGGCTAAAATGTATGTATTCTCTTGGTGTGGATGTTCCGGTGGTACAGTGGGGTCATGGTAATCCTACTTTGTTTCGTTTCATTAGGATGTGTTTCAGTGATGGTATGACAATATGGGTTTATGACAGGATTCTAAGGTACTTTACAGATGATGGGTACACCGAATGATGTTTGGCTTGACCCTTCCCTTTATGGGAAGCAGTAGGTTGAACAATTTTGTGTAGAAGGGAGGGAGAACAGCCTGGTTAGGGCAGTTGTTGAAGTGGAATAGGCTTGCCCTCTTCTGTTCCCCCTCTGGTGTCTGGATGTTCATTTCAAGGATCTGGGAGAAAGTAAAAGGAGTAGTTGATGGAAGCTTGCTGACTAGATAAGCAAGCTGAGGTAAGGATCCTGCTTATTGAATGGTGTATGAAGTGAGATGGGACACTGCTATGTAAGTAAAGTAAGTGAGCAAAAGTATGGACGCTGCTTACTGGGCAGGGTGAGTAGGTACGCTGCCCTGATTAACATTATAAGGATGTTATGCTGTGTTTAGAATCAATAATATTATAAATAGTTGTAATTAATGAATTTGGTGAACAAACCTATGTTATGGAAATTTAATAAAGGTTGTCAAATGTCATTTGGTGTGATGTGTTTATTGAAGGAGACCGAGACAATTGTATATTATCTGTTGCATACTGTTGTTATGGTTGTACCATTACTGTTATTGTTTTTTTATTCATTTTTGTTTTGTTTCATATAGCCAAGCTGAGACTATGGCAGGGTTAGCCACTCAGTGGTAGGAACACTGGCTGTAGAAGATAGTCACCGTTGAAGTGACACCTCGACCACATGTGCAAAAATGAGAAAAAGGCACCGTGAATGCACGCGTTGATATCTGAGCTGACACTGAAACTGGTCAGTTCTGATCAGTCCAGTGCCCTGGGTAACAAATTTAAATAAATATATTAATTAATATTTTAAAAATATATCAGTAATAAGGAAATCTTGAAAAGCATTTTCAAGAAAGCTTTTAAGAAGGCTGGCTGCATGATAAACTTGGGCAATTCTTAAAAAAAATTATTACATCAGGGCAAAATAATCATGAGTGCCCATAAAAAAAAAAAAAAAAAAAAAACTACTTTATAAAAAGCAGCAAGATAACCGTACAACTGAATTAGGACAGAACTCTGAGGAAAATTAACGGAGTGCAAAATTATAATAGACTTCCTTTCTCTTTCATAGGTGTTGTTAAGGTGATTGAAATGTACATTTCTTTCCAATAACATTTTTGATGTTCCATGGAGTGGCATTAATTAACTGACATTCAACAAAAGAAAAAAAAGAATATTTATAAAATTGTTTCTAAGTGGAGCATTAATTAATTGACATTTAACAACAAAAAAATAATATTTATAAAATTATTTCCAAGTGGAGAATATCTCTAAACCTCTTAGAGCAAGAAATCTGGACTAAGCTATAAATAGTGTAGGGATAAAGGCCCAAAAGTAGTGGCAATTTTTGAATATTGCTTTTACAAACTTATAAAGTTGATAAAATAACAGGTTTTGCATTATAATTGATTTTCTGAAGGATATGAAGTCTGAATCTCAAATGTCTGTCATTATTTTCTTAACTTCATTCCAAAATGATTTGTTAGAAAATCACAATTTTATGAGTAAAAGGCCAAAAATTGTTGTTTGTCTTTTCGGGTTTTCCTGGTTAGGGGTTGCCATAGCGGAACTCCGGTCCGCTAATGATTGGCAGTTGATGTTTTATGGTGCCGAGTTGCCAGCCCGATGCCCAACCTTCAGCGAAGGTATGCCCAAAAGGCCAAAAATATGAGGCAAAAATCTGGACATTCTGTGAAAATATGTGCAGTTGACAGGTATGGAGAAAAAGGGGCCCCTAGTGTTCCTTGGATTATAACAATTAACCATGTGGAACTCAGGGCACAGGTGTTTAAGTCATTAACTTACAAGCTAATCGATTTTGTTTAAGCACCTACTAGAAATATAGTATGCCATTTCACAATGATAAAGTAAATCCCAGATACGGACATATTGAGTATAATGCAGCAGGTACAAGGATCTCAGGTATAATTATAGACCATGTAAATATACTAAAATTGGGACATACCCATGTCATACTTGTGAATGCTGTAAAGACATTGAGACCAATAATGCATTTGTACATCCCAAAACAGGAAGGGAATATGTGTTTAATATTTATGCTACATGTAATACATGCAGCATCATATATTTAGCAAACTGTGTAACCTGCACAGCATTCTATATAGGAAAATATAGGAAATTAAAGGAAAGGATTACAGAACACAAGTCAGAAATTAAAAGAAATGTAGCCAAAAATGCATTGGAAAAGCATATAACAGAATTGGGTATAGAACACAAGTTTCAATTTAGAGTGGTAGAGATCATATCATATATAGAAATATAAGAAGTGAAGATTTGAATAACGACTTAGAGCTTCATGAATATGAATGGATCTCATTGCTGGATGTGGACCACAGACCTGGTTTAAATGTGGCCACTAGTATCAAACCTGTTCTAAAGAGAAAACAACTGAAAGTGCTGTAACCATTCAGTTGACTAGGTCTTTAAATTTCTTAATTGAATTTTATGAGTGAAGCATTCTGATAGGGCTGTGTTTTATTGATGTGCTTTAAAAGTGCTGTGATTTTAACTGTTCTACACACTGAAGAAGGTATTTTTCCTGAAAGCTTTGTATTTCGTGAGAAATAAATTGCGCTGCTGCTGCATTTTACACAACATATCCATATCTGGAATTTACTTTGTTGCTCTGCACTTCTCCTGTTCAATTCTTGGCTGGAGCACCTTCTCTGTGGAGTCTGCATGTCCTCCCCACAGTCGAGTGGCATCTAAAGACATGCAGGTATGGGTGTACCTTCTTTGAAGGCTAGGCATCGGGCTGGCTCGGCACCATAAAAATCCACTGCCAATCATTAACGGACCGGAGTTCTGTTATGGTGACCCCTAACTGGGAAAAGCCGAAAGTTCTGCATTTTCTATTCCAATGTTTCACCTTAGTGCTGGTTTCTGTGACTATTTTATGGTTTTTATGTTTCTGGAGTTAACTGGCCTTGGGGTGTTGAGTTTTGCATTGGTGAGTTTGACAAAGCCCAAACTTTTAACCATAATAAGTGTTTCTCTGAATAATAGAGGTGAGTCACTTTCCTCTTTTATGACTGTGAAAATGAATCCTTTGCTTGGCCAGCTGAATGAGTTTACTCAAGTGCATACTACTGATTGTGATTCCATAGACTTTAATGACAAAATATTGAATCTGTAGAGAAATGTTCAAGCATTTAAGTGTCTCCAGAGGCAACGCTCCAGTTTTATTGCTTATTTAGTATATGGGATTGTTCCTCGAGGGCTTAGAATTTTGGGAATGCCCTCATATGGCAACCTCTATCTGGATCTTTTGAAAAGCTGACAAGAGCTAAATCTTAAGCTGGGAGCTGACTACATGCAATTAATGAACACCTTTTTTTCAAAAAATAGAAGCAGATCTGCAGGCAGAGATATCTGAATTAGAGAAGGAAATTATTGATTCACCTTTATTTCAGCAAAATGTAAATGTTTATGGTTTAATGTTGGATAGACTTGCTAAATATGAAGAGAAACTAATAATGATTTAAAAAAAAGCTACATAGAGACCTAAATGATTTCAACAATGGTAATATCTTTTCCTTGCCTCGGGAACAGCATAATGTGAAATATAAGACAGGGACAGTAAAAGTCTCCATGCCCATCACATCCCAGTCATTGGACGGTTTAGTCACTTTTTCTACTGCAGAGTTTGAACAACCATCAAATGTTCACCAGACATGCAGTACTGATTTAACTTCTAAAAATAATATACAGGCTGATTCTATAAATGATGGTACAATGACCCCCTGTAGTGCCCAGCAGGAGGTTTTTCACAGACACCTGGCATTACTACAGCTGCAACTGCCAGACATTATAGAAGTGAAAGGCAAAAGCAGAGACCAATCACAGGATCATATGAGAGGGAGGTCGAGCAGAGAGGAAATGAGTGGAAAAACTGGAATAGCTAGGGACCGCAAACCAGAAGCAGATCAAAGTGACAGTAATTGACTTTATAGAAAATGGACCTGTATTAAACGTATCTAGTTTAAAGCTGACCTCAGACAATCTTTCAGTTTTAAGCAAAGGTCTAAAATTTATTCCGTCAAATGTGGACACTTTAACAAATGCTATAATTGATTTTCAGATGTTTGTAAGAAACTTGAGTTTAAAACTTACTTTTAAAAACTCATTAGATCAAGGGAAGCAGGTATGTAAAAAACTAAGTGCATTCATACCAGATTATCCAATTATTACAGTGTTTGATGAAGTATGTGAACGTGAGTTAAGTTAGATTAATAATGATAACTAAAAGGTATTATAACTTGACTAAACAGAAACATGAGGCTTTGAATCATTTGGAAAATAATAGTGATATTATTTATAAAGCAAGCCAACAAGGGAGGGCAGTGGCTGTTTTAGATAAGAACAACCATGATGACTGTATGTTTGAATTTTTAATGACAATGTAACTTTTACTAAAATTAACAGTTTAGACATATCCAGAATGATAAGCAATATAAATATGGCAAT